>NC_143039.1:322500-362500 GCF_057628025.1 Oncorhynchus mykiss | reverse complement strand
CCCCCCCGATTAATCATGATAATGTCCCCCCCGATTAATCATTATAATGCCCCCCCCCCTGATGAATCATTATAATGTCCCCTCTGATGAATCATTATGATGCCCCCCCCTGATGAATCATTATAATGTCCCCCCTGATGAATCATTATGATGCCCCCCCTGATGAATCATTATAATGTCCCCCCCCTGATGAATCATTATAATGTCCCCCTTGATGAATCATTATAAAGTCCCCCCCCTGATGAATCATTATAATGTCCCCCCTGATGAATCATTATAATGCCCCCCCCCTGATGAATCATTATCATGCCCCCCCCTGATGAATCATTATAATGTCCCCCCCCTGATGAATCATGATAATGTCCCCCCCCCGATGAATCATTATAATGTCCCCCCCTGATGAATCATTATAATGTCCCCCCCTGATGAATCATTATGATGTCCCCCCCTGATGAATCATTATAATGTCCCCCCCTGATGAATCATTATGATGCCCCCCTGATGAATCATTATGATGCCCCCCCTGATGAATCATTATGATGTCCCCCCCTGATGAATCATTATAATTCCCCCCCTGATGAATCATTATAATGCCCCCCCCGACCCCTTCTACTGTTGTTACTCTGATGAATCATGATAATGCCCTCCCCGACCCCTTCTTCTGTTGTTACTGATATGTGTTCTCCCTGTAATGTTGCTATAGAAACCACCAGCATGTTGTTACTCGAATGTCCCTTCTCCCTGTATTGTTAATATGGAAACCACTAGCGTGTTGTTACACTGAGGTCTAATTTCCCTGTAATGTTGCTATAGAAACCACCAGCATGTTGTTACTCTAATGTCCCTTCTCCCTGTAATGTTGCTATAGAAACCACCAGCATGTTGTTACTCTAATGTTCCTTCTCCCTATAATGTTGCTATAGAAACCACCAGCATTTTGTTACTCTCATGTCCCTTCTCCCTGTATTGTTGCTATGGAAACCACTAGCGTGTTGTTACTCTGAGATCTAATTTCCCTGTAATGTTGCTATAGAAACCACCAGCATGTTGTTACTCTAATGTCCCTTCTCCCTATAATGTTGCTATAGAAACCACCAGCATGTTGTTACTCTAATGTCCTTTCTCCCTATAATGTTGCTATGGAAACCACCAGCATGTTGTTACTCTAATGTCCCTTCTCCCTATAATATTGCTATGGAAACCACTAGCATGTTGTTACTCTAATGTCCCTTCTCCCTATAATGTTGCTATGGAAACTACCAGCATGTTGTTACTCTATTGTCCCTTCTCCCTATAATGTTGCTATGGAAACCACTAGCGTGTTGTTACACTGAGGTCTAATTTCCCTGTAATGTTGCTATAGAAACCACCAGCATGTTGTTACTCTAATGTCCCTTCTCCCTGTAATGTTGCTATAGAAACCACCAGCATGTTGTTACTCTAATGTTCCTTCTCCCTATAATGTTGCTATAGAAACCACCAGCATTTTGTTACTCTAATGTCCCTTCTCCCTATAATGTTGCTATGGAAACCACCAGCATGTTGTTACTCTAATGTACCTTATCCCTATAATATTGCTATGGAAACCACTAGCATGTTGTTACTCTAATGTCCCTTCTCCCTATAATGTTGCTATGGAAACTACCAGCATGTTGTTACTCTAATGTCCCTTCTCCCTATAATGTTGCTATGGAAACCACTAGCATGTTGTTACTCTAATGTCCCTTCTCCCTATAATGTTGCTATGGAAACCACCAGTGTGTTGTTACTCTAATGTCCCTTCTCCCTATAATGTTGCTATGGAAACCAATAGCATGTTGTTACTCTAATGTCCCTTCTCCCTATAATGTTGCTATGGAAACCAATAGCATGTTGTTACTCTAATGTCCCTTCTCCCTATAATGTTGCTATGGAAACCACTAGCATGTTGTTACTCTAATGTCACTTCTCCCTATAATGTTGCTATAGAAACCACCAGCATGTTGTTACTCTAATGTCCCTTCTCCCCATAATGTTGCTATGGAAACCACCAGCGTGTTGTTACTTTAATGTCCATTCTCCCTATAATGTTGCTATGGAAACCAATAGCATGTTGTTACTCTAATGTCCCTTCTCCCTATAATGTTGCCATGGAAACCAATAGCATGTTGTTACTCTAATGTCCCTTCTCCCAATAATGTTGCTATGGAAACCAATAGCATGTTGTTACTCTAATGTCCCTTCTCCCTATAATGTCGCTATGGAAACCACCAGCGTGTTGTTACTCTAATGTCCCTTCTCCCTATAATGTCGCTATGGAAACCAATAGCATGTTGTTACTCTAATGTCCCTTCTCCCTATAATGTTGCTATTGGATCCACTAGCGTGTTGTTACTCTAATGTCCCTTCTCCCTATAATGTCGCTATGGAAACCGTTAACATGTTTTTTAGCAGTAAAATGACAGAGTTATCATAAGTGAGATGCTTTCAGCCAATTCTCCATCCCAGACTAATCAAGACCCAGTGCCACTGTTGGCCTGTCAACAGAAAGCCAGTTCGTTCTCACCATGTAAAAGCCAGTTCGTTCTCACCATGTGAAAGCCAGTTCGTTCTCACCATGTGAAAGCCAGTTCGTTCTCACCATGTGAAAGCCAGTTCGTTCTCACCATGTGAAAGCCAGTTTGTTCTCACCATGTGAAAGCCAGTTCGTTCTCACCATGTCAACACCTTTAAAAAAAGGTAAAATATCATTAAAAAAACCTTTCTTTACAGTCATACATGGTGCTGAACATTTACCGGGTCGGATATCTGACAGTCATACATGGTGCTGAACATTTACCGGGTCGGATATCTGACAATAACTGATCACAGGTGTGTTTGTCCTTCACTCAGTTTCCCCTCCATTCTCTACCAGACCTGTTCCTCTTGTGTCTGTGTTCCATTCTCTACCAGACCTGGTCCTCTTTACCTTGTGTCTGTGTTCCATTCTCTACCAGACCTGTTCCTCTTGTGTCTGTGTTCCATTCTCTACCAGACCTGTTCCTCTTGTGTCTGTGTTCCATTCTCTACCAGACCTGTTCCTCTTGTGTCTGTGTTCCATTCTCTACCAGACCTGTTCCTCTTGTGTCTGTGTTCCATTCTCTACCAGACCTGGTCCTCTTGTGTCTGTGTTCCATTCTCTACCAGACTCTTTACCTTGTGTCTGTGTTCCATTCTCTACCAGACCTGTTCCTCTTGTGTCTGTGTTCCATTCTCTACCAGACCTGTTCCTCTTGTGTCTGTGTTCCATTCTCTATTAGACTCTTTACCTTGTGTCTGTGTTCCATTCTCTACCAGACCTGTTCCTCTTGTGTCTGTGTTCCATTCTCTACCAGACCTGTTCCTCTTGTGTCTGTGTTCCATTCTCTACCAGACTCTTTACCTTGTGTCTGTGTTCCATTCTCTACCAGACTCTTTACCTTGTGTCTGTGTTCCATTCTCTACCAGACTCTTTACCTTGTGTCTGTGTTCCATTCTCTACCAGACCTGGTCCTCTTGTGTCTGTGTTCCATTCTCTACCAGACTCTTTACCTTGTGTCTGTGTTCCATTCTCTACCAGACTCTTTACCTTGTGTCTGTGTTCCATTCTCTACCAGACTCTTTACCTTGTGTCTGTGTTCCATTCTCCACCAGACTCTTTACCTTGTGTCTGTGTTCCATTCTCTACCAGACTCTTTACCTTGTGTCTGTGTTCCATTCTCTACCAGACCTGGTCCTCTTGTGTCTGTGTTCCATTCTCTACCAGACCTGTTCCCCTTTACCTTGTGTGTGTGTGTGTGTCTTCTGTTCTCATCCAGTCCTCGGTGTCTCCTCCATGGCCACCAGTCTCTGAGTCGGCCCAATGTGAGGCTCCGTCAGTCAGACCCTGACCCCACCACAGTTCCCCTGGCCCAGTTCACCTTTGACTGCACACACACACACACACACACACACACACACACACACACACACACACACACACACACACACACACACACACACACACACACACACACACACACACACACACACACACACACACACATCCAGACACACAGTGGTCTCCCCAGAGATGGTGTTCACCTTTGAGTCCACTGAGGTATATATTGATTAGGCTGCTGGCCTGTCAGGCCCACAGTGAACAGACCTGGTGATCCAAGACAACAGCGGAGACAGCTCCCTCACACCGCTCACAATCACTTTCTGACACCGACACAGGCAGTAAACACACACACACACACAAATCTGAAATCGGATGAATTCTGTTCTCTCAGATGACCGCGAGGTGAGAGGGAGAGAGAATGTGAGAATAGATGAGAGGAGAAAGTCCTGTCCAGAGGACTGTCTGTCTGTCTGTCAGGAGTGTGACGGCTGATGGCAAGAAACTGACATCTGCTTGTTAGGATTTTGTTTTGTTTTGTTTTTCAGCCTGGTTTCACCATTCCTGGGAAAAAAGTGACCTACAGCTGGGAAGCTTCATGGAACAGGTGACCTACAGCAGGGAAGCTTCATGGAACAGGTGACCTACAGCTGGGAAGCTTCATGGAAAAAGTGACCTACAGTAAGGAAGCTTCATGGAAAAGGTGACCTACTGCTGGGAAGCTTCATGGAAAAGGTGACCTACAGCTGGGAAGCCTCATGGAACAGGTGACCTATAGCACAGGACTTGACAGAGGGAGTTGAGACAGGGAGTTGAGAGAGGGAGTTGAGAGTTGAGAGAGGGAGTTTGGAGAGAGCGTTGAGAGAATGAGCTGACAGAGGGAGTTGAGACAGGGAGTTGAGAGAGAGAGTTGAGAGAGGCAGAGTTGAGAGATGGAGTTGAGGAAAGAGGAGGAGGAGGAGTCTAGGGAAAAGAGGAGGGGGAGCCATCAGAGTGTTTTGATCATGTGCTTTAATTGAAAAACCAGGTTAAACATAACCCTAACCCAAGCCCTAACCCTAACCCAAGTCCTAACCCTAACCCAAACCCTAACCCTAACCCAAGTTCTAACCCTAACCCAAGTCCTAACCCTAACCCAAGTCCTAACCCTAACCCAAACCCTAACCCTAACCCAAGCCCTAACCCAAGTCCTAACCCTAACCCTAACCCTAACCCAAGCTCTAACACAAACCCTAACCCTAACCCAAGTCCTAACTCTAACCCTAACTCTAACCCAAACCCTAACCCTAACCCAAACCCTAACCCAAACCCTAACCCTAACCCAAACCCTAACCCTAACCCAAACCCTAACCCTAACCCATGCCCTAACCCTAACCCAAGTCCTATAACCCTAACCCAAGCCCTAACCCTAACCCAAGCCCTATAACCCTAACCCAAACCCTAACCCTAACCCAATCCCTAACCCTAACCCAAGCCCTAACCCAATCCCTAAGCCTAACCCAAGCCCTAACCCAATCCCTAACCCTAACCCAAGCCCTAACCCAATCCCTAAGCCTAACCTAAGCTCTAACCCAATCCCTAAGCCTAACCCAAGCCCTAACCCAATCCCTAACACTAACCCAAGCCCTAACCCAATCCCTAAGCCTAACCCAAGCCCTAACCCAATCCCTAAGCCTAACCCAATCCCTAACCCTAAACCAATCCCTAACCCTAAACCAAGCCCTAACCCTAACCCATGCCCTAACCCTAACTTTAACCCTAACCCAAGCCATAAACCATCTACTGAATGATCTTGGCCATTGAGCTAGTCCCAACACTTCAAAGCCCAACCGAGCCCAGCCCAGCCCAGCCCCACCCAGTTCAGCCCCACCCAGCCCAGCCCAACCAGCCCCAACCCAGTTCAGCCCCACCCAGCCCAGTCCAGCCCAGCCCAGCCCCACCCAGTTCAGCCCCACCCAGCCCATCCATCTCCAGACCAGTCCAACCCAGCCCCACCCAACCCAGCCCACCCCCACCCAGCCCCACCCAGCCCAGTTCAACCCAGCCCCACCCAGTTCAGCCCCACCCTGCCCAGTCCCACCCAGTTCAGCCCCACCCAGCCCAGCCCCACCCAGCCACACCCAGACCAGTCCAACCCAGCCCCACCCAGCCCAGCCCAGCCCCACCCAGCCCAGCCCCACCCCCACCCAGCCCCACCCAACCCAGCCCCAGCCAGCCCCACCCAGCCCAGCCCCACCCAGCCCAGCCCAGTATCACCCAGCCCAGCCCCACGCAGCCCCACCCAGACCAGTCCAACCCAGCCCAGCCCCACCCAGCCCAGCCCCACCCAGCCCAGCCCAGCCCCACCCAGCCCAGTCCAACCCAGCCCCACCCAGCCCAGCCCAGTCCAACCCAGCCCAACCCAGTTCAGCCCCTCCCTGCCCAGCCCCACTCAGTTCAGCCCCACCCAGCCCATCCCCACCCAGCCCCACCCAGCCCAGCCCCACCCAGCCCAGTCCAACCCAGCCCAGCCCAGCGCAGCCCCACCCAGTCCAACCCAGCCCAGTCCAACCCAGACCAGTCCCAACCAGCCCAGACCAGTCCAACCCAGCCCAGCCCAGCCCAGCCCCACCCATCCCAGCCCCACCCAGCCCAGTCCAACCCAGCCCAGACCAGTCTCACCCAGCCCAGCCCATCCCAACCCAGCCCCACCCAGCCCCACCCAGCTCAGCCCCACCCAGCCCAGTCCAACCCAGCCCCACCCAGCCCAGCCCAGCCCCACCCAGCCCAGTCCAGTCCAACCCAGCCCAGCCCCACCCAGCTCAGCCCCACCCAGCCCAGTCCAACCCAGCCCAGCCCCACCCAGCCCAGCCCCACCCAGCCCAGTCCAACCCAGCCCAGTCCCACCCAGCCCAGACCAGTCCAACCCAGCCCAGTACAACCCCACCCAGCCCAGTCCAGTCCAACCCAGCCCAGCCCAGCCCCACCCAGCCCAGTCCAACCGAGCCCCACCCAGCCCATCCCCACCTAACCCCAACCAGCCCAGCACCACCCAGCCCAGTCCAACCCAGCCCAGCCCAGCCCAGCCCCACAAAGCCCAGCCCCACCCAACCCAACCCAGCCCAGCCCAGCCCCACCCAGTCCAACCCAGACCAGTCCCACCCAGCCCAGCCCCACCCAGCTCAGCCCCACCCAGCCCAGTCCAACCCAGCCCAGACCAGTCCCACCCAGCCCAGCCCAGCCCCACCCAGCCCAGTCCAACCCAGCCCCACCCAGCCCAGCCCAGCCCCACCCAGCCCAGTCCAACCCAGCCCAGCCCCACCCAGCTCAGCCCCACCCAGCCCAGTCCAACCCAGCCCAGCCCCACCCAGCCCAGCCCCACCCAGCCTAGTCCAACCCAGCCCAGTCCCACCCAGCCCAGTCCCAACCAGCCCAGACCAGTCCAACCCAGCCCAGCCCAGCCCCACCCATCCCAGCCCCACCCAGCCCAGTCCAACCCAGCCCAGACCAGTCTCACCCAGCCCAGCCCATCCCAACCCAGCCCAGCCCCACCCAGCCCCACCCAGCTCAGCCCCACCCAGCCCAGTCCAACCCAGCCCCACCCAGCCCAGCCCAGCCCCACCCAGCCCAGTCCAGTCCAACCCAGCCCAGCCCCACCCAGCTCAGCCCCACCCAGCCCAGTCCAACCCAGCCCAGCCCCACCCAGCCCAGCCCCACCCAGCCCAGTCCAACCCAGCCCAGTCCCACCCAGCCCAGACCAGTCCAACCCAGCCCAGTACAACCCCACCCAGCCCAGTCCAGTCCAACCCAGCCCAGCCCAGCCCCACCCAGCCCAGTCCAACCGAGCCCCACCCAGCCCATCCCCACCTAACCCCAACCAGCCCAGCCCCACCCAGCCCAGTCCAACCCAGCCCAGCCCAGCCCAGCCCAGCCCCACAAAGCCCAGCCCCACCCAACCCAACCCAGCCCAGCCCAGCCCCACCCAGTCCAACCCAGACCAGTCCCACCCAGCCCAGCCCCACCCAGCTCAGCCCCACCCAGCCCAGTCCAACCCAGCCCAGACCAGTCCCACCCAGCCCAGCCCAGCCCCACCCAGCCCAGTCCAACCCAGCCCCACCCAGCCCCAGCCAGCCCCACCCAGCCCAGCCCCACCCAGCCCAGCCCAGTCCCACCCAGCCCAGCCCCACGCAGCCCCAACCAGACCAGTCCAACCCAGCCCAGCCCCACCCAGCCCAGCCCCACCCAGCCCAGCCCAGCCCCACCCAGCCCAGTCCAACCCAGCCCCACCCAGCCCAGCCCAGTCCAACCCAGCCCAACCCAGTTCAGCCCCTCCCTGCCCAGCCCCACCCAGTTCAGCCCCACCCAGCCCATCCCCACCCAGCCCCACCCAGCCCAGCCCCACCCAGCCCAGTCCAACCCAGCCCAGCCCAGCGCAGCCCCACCCAGTCAAACCCAGCCCAGTCCAACCCAGACCAGTCCCAACCAGCCCAGACCAGTCCAACCCAGCCCAGCCCAGCCCAGCCCCACCCATCCCAGCCCCACCCAGCCCAGTCCAACCCAGCCCAGACCAGTCTCACCCAGCCCAGCCCATCCCAACCCAGCCCCACCCAGCCCCACCCAGCTCAGCCCCACCCAGCCCAGTCCAACCCAGCCCCACCCAGCCCAGCCCAGCCCCACCCAGCCCAGTCCAGTCCAACCCAGCCCAGCCCCACCCAGCTCAGCCCCACCCAGCCCAGTCCAACCCAGCCCAGCCCCACCCAGCCCAGCCCCACCCAGCCCAGTCCAACCCAGCCCAGTCCCACCCAGCCCAGACCAGTCCAACCCAGCCCAGTACAACCCCACCCAGCCCAGTCCAGTCCAACCCAGCCCAGCCCAGCCCCACCCAGCCCAGTCCAACCGAGCCCCACCCAGCCCATCCCCACCTAACCCCAACCAGCCCAGCCCCACCCAGCCCAGTCCAACCCAGCCCAGCCCAGCCCAGCCCCACAAAGCCCAGCCCCACCCAACCCAACCCAGCCCAGCCCCACCCAGTCCAACCCAGACCAGTCCCACCCAGCCCAGCCCCACCCAGCTCAGCCCCACCCAGCCCAGTCCAACCCAGCCCAGACCAGTCCCACCCAGCCCAGCCCAGCCCCACCCAGCCCAGTCCAACCCAGCCCCACCCAGCCCAGCCCAGCCCCACCCAGCCCAGTCCAACCCAGCCCAGCCCCACCCAGCTCAGCCCCACCCAGCCCAGTCCAACCCAGCCCAGCCCCACCCAGCCCAACCCCACCCAGCCTAGTCCAACCCAGCCCAGTCCCACCCAGCCCAGTCCCAACCAGCCCAGACCAGTCCAACCCAGCCCAGCCCAGCCCCACCCATCCCAGCCCCACCCAGCCCAGTCCAACCCAGCCCAGACCAGTCTCACCCAGCCCAGCCCATCCCAACCCAGCCCCACCCAGCCCCACCCAGCTCAGCCCCACCCAGCCCAGTCCAACCCAGCCCCACCCAGCCCAGCCCAGCCCCACCCAGCCCAGTCCAGTCCAACCCAGCCCAGCCCCACCCAGCTCAGCCCCACCCAGCCCAGTCCAACCCAGCCCAGCCCCACCCAGCCCAGCCCCACCCAGCCCAGTCCAACCCAGCCCAGTCCCACCCAGCCCAGACCAGTCCAACCCAGCCCAGTACAACCCCACCCAGCCCAGTCCAGTCCAACCCAGCCCAGCCCAGCCCCACCCAGCCCAGTCCAACCGAGCCCCACCCAGCCCATCCCCACCTAACCCCAACCAGCCCAGCCCCACCCAGCCCAGTCCAACCCAGCCCAGCCCAGCCCAGCCCCACAAAGCCCAGCCCCACCCAACCCAACCCAGCCCAGCCCAGCCCCACCCAGTCCAACCCAGACCAGTCCCACCCAGCCCAGCCCCACCCAGCTCAGCCCCACCCAGCCCAGTCCAACCCAGCCCAGACCAGTCCCACCCAGCCCAGCCCAGCCCCACCCAGCCCAGTCCAACCCAGCCCCACCCAGCCCAGCCCAGCCCCACCCAGCCCAGTCCAACCCAGCCCAGCCCCACCCAGCTCAGCCCCACCCAGCCCAGTCCAACCCAGCCCAGCCCCACCCAGCCCAGCCCCACCCAGCCCAGTCCAACCCAGCCCAGTCCCACCCAGCCCAGACCAGTCCAACCCAGCCCAGTACAACCCCACCCAGCCCAGTCCAACCCAGCCCAGCCCCACCCAGCCCAGTCCAACCGAGCCCCACCCAGCCCATCCCCACCTAACCCCAACCAGCCCAGCCCCACCCAGCCCAGTCCAACCCAGCCCAGCCCAGCCCAGCCCCACAAAGCCCAGCCCCACCCTACCCAACCCAGCCCAGCCCAGCCCCACCCAGTCCAACCCAGACCAGTCCCAACCAGCCCAGACCAGTCCAACCCAGCCCAGCCCCACCCAGCTCAGCCCCACCCAGCCCAGTCCAACCCAGCCCAGACCAGTCCCACCCAGCCCAGCCCAGCCCCACCCAGCCCAGTCCAACCCAGCCCCACCCAGCCCAGCCCAGCCCCACCCACGCCAGTCCAACCCAGCCCAGCCCCACCCAGCTCAGCCCCACCCAGCCCAGTCCAACCCAGCCCAGCCCCACCCAGCCCAGCCCCACCCAGCCCAGTCCAACCCAGCCCAGTCCAACCCCACCCAGCCCAGTCCAACCCAGCCCAGCCCAGCCCCACCCAGCCCAGTCCAACCCAGCCCCACCCAGCCCCACCCAGACCAGCCCAGCCCCACCCAGCCCAGCCCAGTTCAGCCCCACCCACCCCAGACCAGTCCAACCCAGCCCAGCCCAGCCCCACCCAGCCCAGTCCAACCCAGCCCAGCCCCACCCAGCCCAGTCCAACCCAGCCCAACCCATCAACCCTATTTGTTTCATTCTGTTAATCAGCTGACAGGGACTCCGCTGGGCGTGCCTAATTAGCTCAATTAATTTGTAAAGACGTTAACTAACATCATTAGAGATCGAGCAAACTAAACCCCTTAATGTAAATTGGTCTCAATTTACCAGGTTACCTCATTTAGGATTATTATTTCCTGTTCCTGTCCAGTCCTCTCTTCTCACGTTCTCCTTCCCTCTCTCCTCTTAATCCTTCCTTCTGCCCTCTTCTTTCGTCCCCCTTGTTTCCTCTTTCCTCTTAATCCTTCCTTCTGCCCTCTCCCTCTTCTCTCCTCCCCCTTGTTTCCTCTTTCCTCTTAATCCTTCCTTCTGCCCTCTCCCTCTTCTCTCCTCCCCCTTGTTTCCTCTTTCCTCTTAATCCTTCCTTCTGCCCTCTCCCTCTTCTCTCCTCCACCTTGTTTCCTCTCTCCTCTTAATCCTTCCTTCTGCCCTCTCCCTCTTCTCTCCTCCCCCTTGTTTCCTCTTTCCTCTTAATCCTTCCTTCTGCCCTCTCCCTCTTCTCTCCTCCCCCTTGTTTCCTCTTTCCTCTTAATCCTTCCTTCTGCCCTCTCCCTCTTCTCTCCTCCACCTTGTTTCCTCTCTCCTCTTAATCCTTCCTTCTGCCCTCTCCCTCTTCTCTCCTCCCCCTTGTTTCCTCTCTCCTCTTAATCCTTCCTTCTGCCCTCTCCCTCTTCTCTCCTCCCCCTTGTTTCCTCTTTCCTCTTAATCCTTCCTTCTGCCCTCTCCCTCTTCTCTCCTCCCCCTTGTTTCCTCTTTCCTCTTAATCCTTCCTTCTGCCCTCTCCCTCTTCTCTCCACCCCCTTGTTTCCTCTTTCCTCTTAATCCTTCCTTCTGCCCTCTCCCTCTTCTCTCCACCCCCTTGTTTCCTCTTTCCTCTTAATCCTTCCTTCTGCCCTCTCCCTCTTCTCTCCTCCCCCTTGTTTCCTCTCTCCTCTTAATCCTTCCTTCTGCCCTCTCCCTCTTCTCTCCTCCCCCTTGTTTCCTCTTTCCTCTTAATCCTTCCTTCTGCCCTCTCCCTCTTCTCTCCTCCCCCTTGTTTCCTCTTTCCTCTTAATCCTTCCTTCTGCCCTCTCCCTCTTCTCTCCTCCCCCTTGTTTCCTCTTTACTCTTTATCCTTCCTTCTCGTAGACCCCCATCATAAGAGTTCTAGAATCTCACAGAAGTGTGTAAGGGGGGGGGGTGATGGAGGGGTGATGGAGAACATACTAGGGTGATGGAGGGACATACTAGGGCGGATCTCTTGAGCTAATTATGGCAAAGAGGTTTAATCTGGTTTTTCAATTAAAGCACATGATCAAAACACTCCGGTGGCTTCCCCTCCTCTTTTCCCTAGACTCCTCCTCCTCCTCTTCCCCCCCCCCCCACCTGTCCTCCCCTCCCATCCACTCCCCTCCCCTCCCCTCCTCCCTTCCTCCCCTCCCCCCTCCTCCCCTCCTCCCCTCCTCCCCTGCGTAGCAGCGATGTTGGATGCAGGCAGGCAGGCGGTACAGTAATTAGGACCTGTACTAAGCACCCCTCGCCCCTCTCCCCCTGGCCCCCTCACCCGTCGCCATTCCTGTTTAAGGGTTAATGAGCCCCTCGCCGGGGCCGGAGAACCCCCAGCTGGGAGTGTTTCAGGGGTCGTACCTCCAGCACCCCTCCGCCCCTCTGCAGCCCCAGCTTCAAGAGGAACCCACCCACAGGGCATCTCTTTGAAGTGTCACGAGGTCTGCTTGTTCCGGTAGTTCCTGTTTCATTTGTCTGAGTGGAGGATGAAATATAGATGAGCTGCCAGCAGTCACTACCGTCCCTCCTCACCCTCCTCCACCAATACCCACTGTTACCATTCCAACTCTAACCCCTATCAGCAGTCACTACTGTCCCTCCTCACCCTCCTCCACCACTACCCACTGTTACCACGCCAACTCTAACCTCAACTCTACCAGCAGTCACTACAGTCCCTCCTCACCCTCCTCCACCAATACCCACTGTTACCATTCCAACTCTAACCCCTATCAGCAGTCACTACCGTCCCTCCTCACCCTCCTCCAACAATACCCACTGTTACCATTCCAACTCTAACCTCTATCAGCAGTCACTACTGTCCCTCCTCACCCTCCTCCACCACTACCCACTGTTACCATGCCAACTCTAACCTCACCTCTACCAGCAGTCACTACAGTCCCTCCTCACCCTCCTCCACCAATACCCACTGTTACCATCCCAACTCTAACCTCACCTCTACCAGCAGTCACTACCGTCCCTCTCCACCCTCCTCCACCACTACCCACTGTTACCATGCCAACTCTAACCTCACCTATACCAGCACTCACTACCGTCCCCCACCACCCTCCTCCACCACTACCCACTGTTACCATGCCAACTCTAACCTCACCTCTACCAGCAGTCACTACCGTCCCTCCTCACCCTCCTCCACCACTACCCACTATTACCATGCCAACTCTAACCTCTACCAGCAGTCACCACCGCCCCCCTCCACCCTCCTCCACCGCTACCCACTGTTACCATGCCAACTCTAACCTCACCTCTACCAGCAGTCACTACCGTCCCTCCTCACCCTCCTCCAACACTACCCACTGTTACCATGCCAACTCTAACCTCACCTCTACCAGCACTCACTACCGTCCCCCACCACCCTCCTCCACCACTACCCACTGTTACCATGCCAACTCTAACCTCTACCAGCAGTCACTACCGCCCCTCCTCACTCTCCTCCACCACTACCCACTGTTACCATGCCAACTCTAACCTCACCTCTACCAGCAGTCACTACCGTCCCTCCTCACCCTCCTCCACCACTACCCACTGTTACCATGCCAACTCTAACCTCTACCATCAGTCACTACCGTCCTTCCTCACCCTCCTCCACCACTACCCACTGTTACCATGCCAACTCTAACCTCTACCAGCAGTCACTACCGTCCCTCTCCACCCTCCTTGACCACTACCCACTGTTACCATGCCAACTCTAACCTCTACCAGCAGTCACTACCGCCCCTCCTCACTCTCCTCCACCACTACCCACTGTTACCATGCCAACTCTAACCTCTACCAGCAGTCACTACCGTCCCTCCTCACCCTCCTCCACCACTACCCACTGTTACCATCCCAACTCTAACCTCTACAAGCAGTCACTACCGTCCCTTCTCACCCTCCTCCACCACTACCCACTGTTACCATGCCAACTCTAACCTCTACCTGCAGTCACTACCGTCCCTCCTCACCCCCCTCCACCACTACCCACTGTTACCATGCCAACTCTAACCTCTACCAGCAGTCACTACCGCCCCTCCTCACTCTCCTCCACCACTACCTACTGTTACCATGCCAACTCTAACCTCTACCAGCAGTCACTACTGTCCCTCCTCACCCTCCTCCACCACTACCCACTGTTACCATGCCAACTCTAACCTCTACCAGCAGTCACTACCGCCCCTCCTCACTCTCCTCCACCACTACCCACTGTTACCATGCCAACTTTCACCTCTACCAGCAGTCACTACCGCCCCTCCTCACTCTCCTCCACCACTACCCACTGTTACCATGCCAACTCTAATCTCTACCAGCAGACACTACCGTCCCTCCTCACCCTCCTCCACCACTACCCACTGTTACCATCCCAACTCTAACCTCACCTCTACCTGCAGTCACTACTGTCCCTCCTCACCCTCCTCCACCACTACCCACTGTTACCATGCCAACTCTAACCTCTACCAGCAGTCTCTACCGTCCCTCCTCACCCTCCTCCACCACTACCCACTGTTACCATGCCAACTCTAACTTCACCTCTACCAGCAGTCACTACCGTCCCTCCTCACCCTCCTCCACCACTACCCACTGTTACCATGCCAACTCTAACCTCACCTCTACCAGCAGTCACTACCGTCCCTCCTCACCCTCCTCAACCACTACCCACTGTTACCATGCCAACTCTAACCTCTACAAGCAGTCACTACCGTCCCTCTCCACCCTCCTCCACCACTATCCACTGTTACCATGCCAACTCTAACCTCACCTCTACCAGCAGTCACTACCGTCCCTCTCCACCCTCCTCCACCACTATCCACTGTTACCATGCCAACTCTAACCTCACCTCTACCAGCAGTCACTACCGTCCCTCCTCACCCTCCTCCACCACTACCCACTGTTACCATGCCAACTCTAACCTCACCTCTGCCAGCAGTCACTACCGTCCCTCCCCATCCTCCTCCACCACTACTCACTGTTACCATGCCAACTCTAACCTCTACCAGCAGTCACTACCGTCCCTCCTCACCCTCCTCCACTACTACCCACTGTTACCATGCCAACTCTAACCTCTACCAGCAGTCACTACCGTCCCTCTCCACCCTCCTCCACCACTATCCACTGTTACCATGCCAACTCTAACCTCACCTCTACCAGCAGTCACTACCGTCCCTCTCCACCCTCCTCCACCACTATCCACTGTTACCATGCCAACTCTAACCTCTACCAGCAGTCACTACCGTCCCTCTCATCCCTCCTCCACCACTACCCACTGTTACCATGCCAACTCTAACCTCTACCAGCAGTCACTATCGTCCCTCCTCACCCTCCTCCACCACTACCCACTGTTACCATGTCAACTCTAACCTCTACCAGCAGTCACTACCGTCTATCTCCACCCTCCTCCACCACTATCCACTGTTACCATGCCAACTCTAGCCTCACCTCTACAAGCAGTCACTTCCGTCCCTCTCCACCCTCCTCCACCACTATCCACTGTTACCATGCCAACTCTAACCTCACCTCTACCAGCAGTCACTACCGTCCCTCCTCACCCTCCTCCACCACTACCTACTGTTACCATCCCAACTCTAACCTCACCTCTACCAGCAGTCCACCATCTCTACCATCAATAGCTCCATCCCCCAACTCTACCCCCACCCCTACACTCCACAACTCCACAACCCCTGCCAATCCCCAGAACTCTACCCGTGTTCTCCTCACCCCACCTATCCCCAGAATCCTACCCGTGCTCTCCACAACCCCACCCATCCCCAGAACTCTACCCGTCCTCTCCACAACCCCACCCATACCCAGAACCCTACCCGTACTCTCCACAACCCCACCCATCCCCAGAACTCTACCCGCCCTCTCCACAACCCCACCCATACCCAGAACCCTACCCGTACTCTCCACAACCCCACCCATCCCCAGAACCCTACCCGTCCTCTCCACAACCCCACCCATCCCCAGAACCCTGCTCTCCCAAACTCCTAACATGCCAGCCACCCCACCCTCCCCCATCATCACCCACGCCATAGCAGCAGCCAGTCAACATCCCACCCCCACCCTCCCCATCTCCAACCACCCCCCCCCCCTCCCCCCCAACACCCCGTGACATTATTCACAGATTACCCAGTGCATCGCTCTAACCCGGTAATGACCCTGTAAACCAGTGTTGGGGGTGACAATAGCATTAGACACGGCAGGATTAGATGAGTCTGCACTGAATATAGAGAGGGCCTGTAACTATATCATAGGAACACGGACGGGAGGTTAAAGGTTGAACGAGGGAAGGAAAACAAAAAAATACAATGAAATAGTATGAATGAAAATACTGCTCTTTATTTATTACAATAATATCATACGTATTATCCTGGGCTGGTCTTCTGTGCTCCTCTATGTGAGTTGCAGTGGTAATGTGATGCCAACCAGTGAGTGTGTTTGTGTGTGTTTGTGTGTGTGTGTGTGTGAGTGTGTGTGTGTGTGTGTGTGTGTGTGTGACCGGTGAGTCATACCCCAGCCCTAGGGACCTGTCTTTAAAGAGTCCATTGTGGCTGTGGTGTATTTCATGTCTCTCTCCGCCCAGTGGGATTTCACATAGTCCATCTGGACCTCAGCATCAGGGAGTCTGGTGCTGCTGTGTCTGGTCTGTCAGTAGAGGATCCCAGGGAGTCTGGTGCTGCTGTGTCTGGTCTGTCAGTAGAGGATCCCATAGAGTCTGGTGGTGCTGTGTCTGGTCTGTCAGTAGAGGATCCCATGGAGTCTGGTGGTGCTGTTTCTGGTCAGTCAGTAGAGGAACCAATGATGAGGACCTCACCATCATGGAGTCTGGTGGAGTTGTTTCTGGTCTGTCAGTAGAGGAAGCAATGATCTGGACCTCACCATCATGGAGTCTGGTGGTGTCTGGTCTGTCAGCAGAGGAACCAATGATCTAGACCTCACCATCATGGAGTCTGGTGGTGTCTGGTCTGTCAGTAGAGGAACCAATGATCTGGACCTCACCATCATGGAATCTGGTGGTGTCTGGTCTGTCAGTAGAGGAACCAATGATCTGGACCTCACCATCATGGTGTCTGGTGGTGCTGTTTCTGGTCTGTCAGTAGAGGAACCAATGATCTGGACCTCACCATCATAGAGTCTGGTGGTGTCCGGTGTGTCAGTAGAGGACCCAATGATCTGGACCTCACCATCATGGAGTCTGGTGGTGGCTGGTCTGTCAGTAGAGGAACCAATGATCTGGACCTGACCACCATGGTGTCTGGTGGTGCAGTTTCTGGTCTGCCAGTAGAGGAAGCAATGATCTCGACCTCACCATCATGGAGTCTGGTGGTGTCTGGTCTGTCAGTAGAGGATCCCATGGTGTCTGGTGCTGCTGTGTCTGGTCTGTCATTAGAGGAACCAATGATCTGGACCTCACCATCATGGAGTCTGGTGGTGTCTGGTCTGTCAGTAGAGGAACCAATGATCTGGACCTCACCATCATGGAGTCTGGTGGTGTCCGGTCTGTCAGTAGAGGAACCCAAAGATCTGGACCTCACCATCATGGAGTCTGGTGGTGTCTGGTCTGTCAGTAGAGGAACCAATGATCTGGACCTCACCATCATAGAGTCTGGTGGTGTCCGGTGTGTCAGTAGAGGACCCAATGATCTGGACCTCACCATCATGGAGTCTGGTGGTGGCTGGTCTGTCAGTAGAGGAACCAATGATCTGGACCTGACCACCATGGTGTCTGGTGGTGCAGTTTCTGGTCTGCCAGTAGAGGAAGCAATGATCTCGACCTCACCATCATGGAGTCTGGTGGTGTCTGGTCTGTCAGTAGAGGATCCCATGGTGTCTGGTGCTGCTGTGTCTGGTCTGTCAGTAGAGGAACCAATGATCTGGACCTCACCATCATGGAGTCTGGTGGTGTCCGGTCTGTCAGTAGAGGAACCCAAAGATCTGGACCTCACCATCATGGAGTCTGGTGGTGTCTGGTCTGTCAGTAGAGGACCCAATGATCTGGACCTCACCAGCATGGAGTCTGGTTGTGTCTGGTCTGTTAGTAGAGGAACCAGTGATCTAGACCTCACCATCATGGAGTCTGGTTGTGTCTGGTCTGTCAGTAGAGGAACCCAATGATCTAGACCTCACCATCATGGAGTGTGGTGGTGTCTGGTCTGTCAGTAGAGGAACCAATTATCTAGACCTTACCATCATGGAGTCTGGTGGTGTTGTTTCTGGTCTGTCAGTAGAGGAACCAATGATCTGGACCTCACCATCATGGAGTCTGGTGGTGTCTGGTCTGTCAGTAGAGGAACCAATGATCTACATCTCACCATCATGGAGTTTGGTGGTGTTGTTTCTGGTCTGTCAGTAAAGGAACCAATGATCTGAACCTCACCATCATGGAGTCTGGTGGTGCTGTTTCTGGTCTGTCAGTAGAGGAACCCAACGATCTGGACCTCACCATCATGGAGTCTGGTGGTCTCTGGTCTGTCAGTAGAGGAACCAATGATCTGGACCTCACCATCATGGAGTCTGTTGGTGTCTGGTATGTCAGTAGAGGAACCCAATGATCTAGACCTCACCATCATGGAGTGTGGTGGTGTCTGGTCTGTCAGTAGAGGAACCAATGATCTAGACCTCACCATCATGGAGTGTGGTGGTGTCTGGTCTGTCAGTAGAGGAACCAATGATCTAGACCTCACCATCATGGAGTCTTGTGGTGTCTGGTCTGTCAGTAGAGGAACCAATGATCTAGACCTCACCATCATGGAATCTGGTGGTGTTGTTTCTGGTCTGTCAGTAGAGGAACCAATGATCTGGACCTCACCATCATGGAGTCTGTTGGTGTCTGGTCTGTCAGTAGAGGATTCAATGATTTGGACCTCACCATCATGGAGTCTGGTGGTGTCTGGTCTGTCAGTAGAGGACCCAATGATCTAGACCTCACCATCATGGAGTCTGGTTGTGTCTGGTCTGTCAGTAGAGGAACCCAATGATCTGGACCTCACCATCATGGAGTCTGGTGGTGTCTGGTCTGTCAGTAGAGGAACCCAATGATCTGGACCTCACCATCATGGAGTCTGGTGGTGTCTGGTCTGTCAGTAGAGGAACCCAATGATCTGGACCTCACCATCATGGAGTCTGGTGGTGTCTGGTCTGTCAGTAGAGGAACCCAATGTGTTGAATTGATAGTCTGCGGCCCAAAAGACACCATATTCCCTATATAGTGCACTACTTCAAATATAGAGAAAAGGCTGCTATTTGGGATGTCTACACTGTCTGTTATATAGGCTGCTATTTGGGATGTAAACACTGTCTGTTATATAGGCTGCTATTTGGGATGTCTACACTGTCTGCTATATAGGCTGCTATTTGGGATGTCTTCACTGTCTGTTATATAGGCTGCTATTTGGAATGTCTACACTGTCTGTTAATCAGGCTGCTATTTGGGATGTCTTCACTGTCTGTTATATAGGCTGCTATTTGGATGTCTACACTGTCTGTTAATCAGGCTGCTATTTGGGATGTCTACACTGTCTGTTATATAGGCTGCTATTTGGGATGTAAACACTGTCTGTTATATAGGCTGCTAATTGGGATGTCTTCACTGTCTGTTATATAGGCTGCTATTTGGGATGTCTTCACTGTCTGTTATATATGCTGCTATTTGGGATGTCTACACTGTCTGTTATATAGGCTGCTAATTGGGATGTAAACACTGTCTGTTATATAGGCTGCTATTTGGGATGTCTACACTGTCTGTTATATAGGCTGCTATTTGGGATGTGTACACTGTCTGTTATATAGGCTGCTATTTGGGATGTCTTCACTGTCTGTTATATATGCTGCTATTTGGGATGTCTACACTGTCTGTTATATAGGCTGCTATTTGGGATGTCTACACTGTCTGTTATATAGGCTGCTATTTGGGATGTATTCACTGTCTGTTATATAGGCTGCTATTTGGGATGTCTTCACTGTCTGTTATATATGCTGCTATTTGGGATGTCTACACTGTCTGTTATATAGGCTGCTAATTGGGATGTAAACACTGTCTGTTACATAGGCTGCTATTTGGGATGTCTTCACTGTCTGTTATATAGGCTGCTATTTGGGATGTAAACACTGTCTGTTATATAGGCTGCTATTTGGGATGTCTTCACTGTCTGTTATATAGGCTGCTATTTGGGATGTCTTCACTGTCTGTTATATAGGCTGCTATTTGGGATGTCTTCACTGTCTGTTACATAGGCTGCTATTTGGGATGTCTTCACTGTCTGTTATAGAGGCTGCTTTTTTGGGATGTCTACACTGTCTGTTATATAGGCTGCTATTTGGGATGTCTTCACTGTCTGTTATATAGGCTGCTAATTGGGATGTCTACACTGTCTGTTATATAGGCTGCTATTTGAGATGTCTTCACTGTCTGTTATATAGGCTGCTATTTGGGATGTCTTCACTGTCTGTTATATAGGCTGCTATTTGGGATGTCTACACTGTCTGTTATTCTGTTCCGTCTGAAGGACTGTGGTTGGTTCATGTCAAAACACAAAACAGCGATGATTTTACCTTGATTTTTTTTTATTTTTTACAATTTAGTGACCAATTATAGAAACCAATACGTAGTATCTTTATTTAGTTTAGTCCCAAGTGGAAAATAAATCAGATTTATTGACACACTATTTTATTTACTGTTTAAACGTTTCACTCCATCTTGATCCTTTTCACAACATTTTATTCATCTAGTATTTCCTTGTTCCTGTCAGTCCTGACCTAACAGAATCAACAAAGTCACGATCTCCTGTCATGGGATGGGATGCTAATATTTGTTTTATAGTTCCCTGTCCCTGCATCGATCGCCGAGGTAAAAGTTTAGAAGCAGCATGTGAATATGTCCTTGTGATGACAAACTGCATTTAAGGGGCGTCTCTGTATTCCCGTTCCTCCACCGTTTCATTACGGAGACATCTGGGGACCGGTAATTTCATTCCAGTCCACTCTGTGGAAACGGCAGCGTGTTATTACGTTAGGGTTCCTCTAGCGTATCAAACATTACATAAGCAGCTATTTATTTTCTCTTTATTTGCTTAAGTAGCTCTGGGCATCGGTAGATAATTGTTTTAGTCTTGAGTGTCTTCACGGTTATCGTAAATCATCTTTTAAAAAAAAAAATGTTTTTTATTCTGTTACTCCTGGGAGTCCCGACAACGGGGTTTCAGACAGTTGTGAACGTTCGGTTCACTACTTTTAATTTGTCTCTGATTACTTGCCGTAGTTTCCAGAACTTTGTCATTCAACAGCAGTGTAATTTCATCATTGGCAGCAGGGAGACCTAGACTGTAGTAGAGAGATTGGTTTGACCTCCGCTATGAGTTCACGTGTCAGCTTCAAATGGAAGACAATCTAACTGAGTGTCCTGTTTGCCTGGCTGGCTGGCTTTCTGTCTGGCTGGCTGTCTGTCTGGCTGTTGTAATTACAGACCATATTGTTCTAGTGAAACACGAGGACGTTACCATCCTAGATTAAAGAACACGCGGATATATCAGAAATGCAAATAGACATCCTTTGTTGAAAGGAGGGCACTTTGTACTATATAATGATATCATATAAAATACATATAATGATACAATATAAAAGCTTTATATGACTGTCAGGTAATTCTGTCATGGGTAAGAGAGAGGGAGAGGGGGGGGGGGGGGTTGAAGAAGAACAATTTGAATATTGTGTCTTTTGATAGTAATGGAATATAGTAGAAATGAGTCTTGACGAGGTCACGTCGTCTTCCCCCTTTGACTAACGTGCTGGAAACACCGCTTTGTTTTGGGGGGAAGAGGTAGGAGAGACTGTCATTCTCTTCCAACTAAAGGAGGGGAGAGGAGGAGATGAGGAGAGGAGGAGGAGGAGGAGGAGGAGCAGGAGGAAGAGGAGAGAGACTGACAACTTCCTCCAACTAAAGGAGGGGAGAGGAGGAGATGAGGAGGAGGAGGAGAGAGACTGCCAACCTCCTCCAACTAAAGGAGGGGAGAGGAGAAGATGAGGAGGAGGAGGAGGAGAGAGACTGCCAACCTCCTCCAACTAAAGGAGAGGAGAGGAGGAGATGAGGAGGGGAGGAGGAGGAGGAGCAGGAGGAAGAGGAGAGAGACTGCCAACCTCTTCCAACTAACAGAGGGGAGAGGAGGAGATGAGGAGGGGAGGAGGAGCAGGAGGATGAGGAGAGAGACTGCCAACCTCCTCCAACTAACGGAGGGGAGAGGAGGAGATGAGGAGGGGAGGAGGAGCAAGAGGATGAGGAGAGAGACTGCCAACCTCCTCCAACTAACGGAGGAGAGAGGCGGAGATGAGGAGGGGAGGAGGAGGAGGAGCAGGAGGAATAGGAGAGAGACTGCCATTCTCCTCCAACTAAAGGAGGGGAGAGGAAGAGGGGAGGAGGAGAGAGACTGCCATTCTCCTCCAACTAAAGGAGGGGAGAGGAAGAGGGGAGGAGGAGAGAGACTGCCATTCTCCTCCAACTAAAGGAGGGGAGAGGAGGAAATGAGGAGGGGAGGAGGATGAGGAAGAGGAGAGAGACTGCCATTCTCCTCCAACTAAAGGAGGGGAGAGGAGGAGATGAGGAGGGGAGGAGGAGGAGGAGGTGATGAGAGGAGGAGGAGCAGCAGGAGGAATAGGAGAGAGACTGTCATTCTCCTCCAACTAAAGGAGGGGAGAGGAGGAGATGAGGAGAGGAGGAGGAGGAGGAGGAGGAGCAGGAGGAAGAGGAGAGAGACTGCAATCTTCCTCCAACTGAAGATACACCATACTGGAGAAATAACTAAATACAATTACTGTTCTGATTTCTAGCTTGAACTTTGCAGAGCGAGGGTAAGGTGGGTAGAGTGGATGGGAGGAAGGGGAGGAGATGAGGAGAGGAGAAGGAGGAGAAGGGGAACGAGGAGGAGCAGGAGGAGGAGAGGAGAGGAGAAGAGGAGGAGAAGAGGAGAGGAGGAGAGAAGAGGAGGAGGATGAGAAGGGGAATGAGCAGGAACATGAGGAGGAGAGGAAAAGAGAAGGGGAACGAGGAGGAGAGGAGGAGGAGAAGGGGAACGAGGAGGAGCGGAGGAGGAGGAGAGGAGAGGAGAGGACGAGAGGAGAGGAGGAGGAGGAGAAGGGGAACGAGGAGGAGCAAGAGGAGGAGGAGAGGAGAGGAGGAGAGGAGAGGAGGAGGAGAAGGGGAATGAGGAGGAGAGGAGAGGAGGAGGAGAAGGGGAACGAGGAGGAGCAGGAGGAGAGGAGAGGAGGAGAGGAGAGGAGGAGGAGAAGGGGAACGAGGAGGAGAGGAGGAGGAGAAGGGGAACGAGGAGGAGCGGAGGAGAGGAGAGGAGAGGAGAGGACGAGAGGAGAGGAGGAGGAGGAGAAAGGGAACGAGGAGGAGCAGGAGGAGGAGGAGAGGAGAGGAGGAGAGGAGAGGAGGAGGAGAAGGGGAATGAGGAGGAGAGGAGAGGAGGAGGAGAAGGGGAACGAGGAGGAGCAGGAGGAGAGGAGAGGAGAAGAGGAGGAGGAGAAGGTGAATGAGGAGGAGCAGGAGGAGGAGGAGAGGAGAGGAGCAGAGGAGGAGAGGAGCAGAGGAGAGGAGGAGGAGAAGGGGAATGAGGAGGAGAGGAGAGGAGGAGGAGAAGGGGAACGAGGAGGAGCAGGAGGAGGAGGAGAGGAGAGGAGGAGAGGAAGAGGAGCAGGGAGGAGGAGAGGAGGAGGAGGGAGGGGGTATTTTTAATCTGTAAATGATTATATCTGGGCTGGTGTCTCTTCAAGGCTTATCAGATTGCTTTTCCTAATCATTGGTCCCGCCGTGTGTTTGATCTCCATGATGACTAGATGATTAGTTTTACTTTTCATCAAATCATTC
Organism: Oncorhynchus mykiss; assembly: GCF_057628025.1. NCBI lineage: Eukaryota > Metazoa > Chordata > Actinopteri > Salmoniformes > Salmonidae > Oncorhynchus > Oncorhynchus mykiss. The sequence continues at coordinate 338,620 of NC_143039.1, read as the reverse complement.
AGGCGTCCGTCGCCCCACGGCTGCAGCGACCGCCGTTCCGTTTAGTTGTTCGAGAGCCGCTACCCCGTCTCCACCACCGTATGCCTGCACAGCCCCACGAACCCGCCGAGGACAACGTTGGGGTCAGGAGAGGTCAAGTCTATGGGTAATGACATATCACGGTTAGCAACGCCGCGGACCGTCAACCAACATGTTTAAGGTTAATGCTCCTCTCTCCATTACAACCGCTCCCTCCTCTGGACCCGTTGGCCTGGAAGTGATGGAGATACACAATCAATTTGATGCTGTAGTGGTTTGCGTGTCTGTGTGCGTGCGTGTGTGGGTCAGTGTGTGGTGAGGGTTTATGTGTGTGTGTGCGTGCGTGTGTGGGTCAGTGTGTGGTGCGGGTTTATGTGTGTGTGGAGGAATATATTTTTTTATCGGCGGAGTGGAAATGACAGCTTACTTATGCTGCCAATCAGAGGGACACACAAGAGACAGACGAGGGACAGTCAAGGGCCATATTATAGATGTATTATAGATGTATTATAGATGTATTATAGATGTATTATAGATGTATTATAGATGTATTAGATGTATTATAGATGTATTATAGATGTATTATATGTATTATAGATGTATTATAGATGTATTATATATGTATTATAGATGTATTATAGATGTATTATAGATGTATTATAGATGTATTATAGATGTATTAGATGTATTATAGATGTATTATAGATGTATTATAGATGTATTATAGATGTATTATAGATGTATTAGATGTATTACAGATGTATTAGATGTGTTATAGATGTATTATAGATGTATTAGATTTAGTAGATGTATTAGATGTATTATAGATGTATTATAGATGTGTTATAGATGTATTAGATGTATTAGATGTATTAGATGTATTATAGATGTATTATAGATGTATTAGATGTATTACAGATGTGTTATAGATGTATTATAGATGTGTTATAGATGTATTATAGATGTATTATAGATGTATTATAGATGTATTATAGATGTATTATAGATGTATTAGATGTATTATAGATGTATTATAGATGTATTAGATGTATTACAGATGTGTTATAGATGTATTATAGATGTGTTATAGATGTATTATAGATGTATTATAGATGTATTATAGATGTATTAGATGTATTAGATGTATTAGATGTATTAGATGTATTAGATGTATTACAGATGTATTATAGATGTATTATAGATGTATTACAGATGTATTATAGATGTATTATAGATGTATTATAGATGTATTATAGATGTATTATAGATGTATTATAGATGTATTAGATGTGTTATAGATGTATTAGATGTATTATAGATGTATTATAGATGTGTTATAGATGTATTATAGATGTATTATAGATGTATTATAGATGTATTATAGATGTATTATAGATGTATTATAGATGTATTAGATGTATTAGATGTATTAGATGTATTATAGATGTATTATAGATGTATTAGATGTATTATAGATGTATTATAGATGTATTATAGATGTATTAGATGTATTATAGATGTATTATAGATGTATTATAGATGTATTATAGATGTATTATAGATGTATTAGATGTATTAGATGTATTATAGATGTATTATAGATGTATTAGATGTATTATAGATGTATTATAGATGTATTATAGATGTATTATAGATGTATTATAGATGTATTAGATTTATTATAGATGTATTATACATGTATTAGATGTATTATAGATGTATTATAGATGTTTTAGATGTATTATATATGTATTATAGATGTATTATAAAAGTATTAAAGATGTATTATAGATGTATTCTAGATGTATTATAGATGTATTAGATGTATTATAGATGTATTATAGATGTATTAGATGTATTATAGATGTATTAGATGTATTATAGATGTGTTATAGATGTATTATAGATGTATTATAGATGTATTATAGATGTATTATAGATGTATTAGATGTATTATAGATGTATTATAAAAGTATTAAAGATGTATTATAGATGTATTAGATGTATTAAAGATGTATTAGATGTATTATAGATGTATTATATATGTATTCTAGATGTATTATAGATGTATTAGATGTATTTTAGATGTATTAGATGTATTATAGATGTATTATAGATGTATTAGATGTATTATAGATGTATTATAAAAGTATTAAAGATGTATTATAGATGTATTATAGATGTATTAGATGTATTATAGATGTATTATATATGTATTCTAGATGTATTATAGATGTATTATAGATGTATTATAGATGTATTAGATGTATTTTAGATGTATTAGATGTATTATAGATGTATTATATATGTATTCTAGATGTATTATAGATGTATTATAGATGTATTAGATGTATTTTAGATGTATTAGATGTATTATAGATGTATTATAGATGTATTATGGATGTGTTATAGATGTTTTAGATGTATTATATATGTATTATAGATGTATTAGATTTATTATAGATGTATTATATATGTATTAGATGTATTATAGATGTATTATAGATGTTTTAGATGTATTATATATGTATTATAGATGTATTATAAAAGTATTAAAGATGTATTACAGATGTATTATAGATGTATTATAGATGTATTAGATGTATTAGATGTATTAAAGATGTATTATAGATGTATTCTAGATGTATTATAGATGTATTAGATGTATTATAGATGTGTTATAGATGTTTTAGATGTATTATATATGTATTATAGATGTATTACAGATGTATTATAGATGTATTATAGATGTATTAGATGTATTAGATGTATTATATATGTATTAGATGTATTATAGATGTATTATAAAAGTAGTAAAGATGTATTATAGATGTATTCTAGATGTATTATAGATGTATTAGATGTATAATAGATGTATTATAGATATATTATATATGTATTATAGATGTATTATATATGTATTATAGATGTATTATAGATGTATTATAGATGCATTATATATGTATTATAGATGTATTATATATGTATTATAGATGTATTATAGATGTATTATAGATGTATTAGATGTATTATAGATGTATTATAAAAGTATTAAAGATGTATTATAGATGTATTATAGATGTATAATAGATGTATTATATATGAATTATATATGTATTATAGATGTATTATATATGTATTAGATGTATTATAGATGTATTATAGATGTATTAGATGTATTATAGATGTATTATAGATGTATTATAGATGTATTATAGATGTATTATAGATGTATTAGATGTATTATAGATGTATTATAGATGTATTATAGATGTATTAGATGTATTAGATGTATTATAGATGTATTATAGATGTATTAGATGTATTATAGATGTATTAGATGTATTAGATGTATTATAGATGTATTATAGATGTATTAGATGTATTATAGATGTATTATAGATGTATTAGATGTATTAGATGTATTATAGATGTATTATAGATGTATTAGATGTATTATAGATGTATTATAAAAGTATTAAAGATGTATTATAGATGTATTCTAGATGTATTATAGATGTATTAGATGTATAATAGATGTATTATAGATATATTATATATGTATTATAGATGTATTATATATGTATTATAGATGTATTATAGATGTATTATAGATGTATTATATATGTATTATAGATGTATTATATATGTATTATAAATGTATTATAGATGTATTATAGATGTATTAGATGTATTATAGATGTATTATAAAAGTATTAAAGATGTATTATAGATGTATTATAGATGTATAATAGATGTATTATATATGAATTATATATGTATTATAGATGTATTATATATGTATTAGATGTATTATAGATGTATTATAGATGTATTAGATGTATTATAGATGTATTATAGATGTATTATAGATGTATTATAGATGTATTATAGATGTATTATAGATGTATTAGATGTATTATAGATGTATTATAGATGTATTATAGATGTATTAGATGTATTAGATGTATTATAGATGTATTATAGATGTATTATAGATGTATTATAGATGTATTATAGATGTATTAGATGTATTAGATGTATTATGGATGTATTATAGATGTATTAGATGTATTATTGATGTATTATAGATGTATTATAGATGTATTATAGATGTATTATAGATGTATTAGATGTATTATAGATGTATTAGATGTATTATAGATGTATTATAGATGTATTATAGATGTATTATAGATGTATTAGATGTATTATAGATGTATTATAGATGTATTATAGATGTAGTAGATGTATTATAGATGTATTATAGATGTATTATAGATGTATTAGATGTATTATAGATGTATTATAGATGTATTATAGATGTATTATAGATGTATTATAGATGTATTAGATGTATTATAGATGTATTAGATGTATTAGATGTATTAGATGTATTATAGATGTATTATAGATGTATTACAGATGTATTAGATGTATTATAGATGTATTATAGATATATTATAGATGTATTATATATGTATTATAGATGTATTATAGATGTATTATAGATGTATTACAGATGTATTAGATGTATTATAGATGTATTATAGATATATTATAGATGTATTATATATGTATTAAAGATGTATTATAGATGTATTATACAAGTATTAAAGATGTATTATAGATGTATTATAGATGTATTATAGATGTATTATAGATGTATTATAGATGTATTAGATGTATTATAGATGTATTATAGATGTATTATAGATGTATTAGATGTATTATAGATGTATTATAGATGTATTATAGATGTATTACAGATGTATTAGATGTATTATAGATGTATTAGATGTATTATAGATGTATTAGATGTATTATAGATGTGTTATAGATGTATTATATATGTATTAGATGTATTATAGATGTATTAGATGTATTAGATGTATTATAGATGTATTATAGATGTATTAGATGTATTATAGATGTATTATAGATGTATTATAGATGTATTAGATGTATTATAGATGTATTAGATGTATTATGGATGTATTATAGATGTATTAGATGTATTATAGATGTATTATAGATGTATTATAGATGTATTATAGATGTATTATTATTACAAGACAGAATCACAAACATCAAGTATTGCTGTTTGAGATTTGAAGAACTTTTATTTAACATTAGTATTAGATGTATTATGGATGTATTATAGATGTATTAGATGTATTATAGATGTATTATAGATGTATTATAGATGTATTATAGATGTATTATAGATGTATTATAGATGTATTATAGATGTATTAGATGTATTAGATGTATTAGATGTATTATAGATGTATTATAGATGTATTAGATGTATTACAGATGTATTAGATGTATTATAGATGTATTATAGATGTATTAGATGTATTACAGATGTATTAGATGTATTAGATGTATTATAGATGTATTAGATGTATTAGATGTATTACAGATGTATTAGATGTATTAGATGTATTAGATGTATTATAGATGTATTATAGATGTATTATAGATGTATTATAGATGTATTATAGATGTATTACAGATGTATTAGATGTATTATAGATGTATTATAGATGTATTAGATGTATTATAGATGTATTAGATGTATTAGATGTATTATAGATGTATTAGATGTATTAGATGTATTACAGATGTATTAGATGTATTATAGATGTATTATAGATGTATTATAGATGTATTATAGATGTATTAGATGTATTAGATGTATTATAGATGTATTATAGATGTATTATAGATGTATTGGATGTATTGTAGATGTATTATAGATGTATTATAGATGTGTTATAGATGTATTGGATGTATTGTAGATGTATTATGGATGTATTATAGATGTATTATAGATGTGTTATAGATGTATTGGATGTATTGTAGATGTATTATGGATGTATTATGGATGTATTATAGATGTATTATAGATGTATTATAGATGTATTAGATGTATTATAGATGTATTATGGATGTATTATGGATGTATTATAGATGTATTATAGATGTATTAGATGTCTGAGATGTAATGGATGTATTATCTCTCTCTCTATTGAGTTGACAGGCTGTCTGCTCTGAGCTCGGGATGAAACAGAGAGAGTAATGACTGGTTTAACCAACGGAGGAGAGTAAACTGCAGGGGGGTTCTGTTCTTCACAGCCTCTTTGTTCTGCCTGGGTCAAAAGGAGAGGAAGTCAGGGCATTCGTAACAAACGGCACCCTATTCACTATATAGTGCCATTGGGTTCTGGTCAAAAGTAGTGTACTATATAGGGAATAGGGTTCTATAGGGCTCTGGTCTAAAGTAGTGCACTATATAGGGAATAGGGTTCTATAGGGCTCTGGTCTAAAGTAGTGTACTATATAGGGAATAGGGTTCTATAGGGCTCTGGTCTAAAGTAGTGCACTATATATAGGGAATAGGGTTCTATAGGGCTCTGGTCTAAAGTAGTGTACTATATAGGGAATAGGGTTCTATAGGGCTCTGGTCTAAAGTAGTGCACTATATAGGGAATAGGGTTCTATAGGGCTCTGGTCTAAAGTAGTGTACTATATAGGGAATAGGGTTCTATAGGGCTCTGGTCTAAAGTAGTGCACTATATAGGGAATAGGGTTCTATAGGGCTCTGGTCTAAAATAGTGCACTATATAGGGAATAGGGTTCTATAGGGCTCTGGTCTAAAGTAGTGCACTATATAGGGAATAGGGTTCTATAGGGCTCTGGTCTAAAGTAGTGCACTATATAGGGAATAGGGTTCTATAGGGCTCTGGTCTAAAGTAGTGCACTATATAGGTAATAGGGTGCCATTGATGATGTAAGTCGGGGGATTCTCCCCATAACCCTGAACCCTGGCACCCCGGATCGGTGGACAGGTGTGGCATGGCTGTTTGTTTTCCATTCCGTTGTGTTCATCCGTCGACAAACAGATGACACAAGGGACGCTCAGAGGCCCAGAATCACGTGTAGCAGTGATGCTTCCGTCCCTCTCCTCGCCCCAACCTGGGCTTTCAACCCAACCTGGGCTTTCAACCCAACCTGGGCTTCAACCCAACCTGGGCTTTCAACCCAACCTGGGCTTTCAACCCAACCTGGGCTTTCTGCCGAGTCGTTCTGCTGAGTCGTTCTGCTGAGTCGTTCTGCACAGTCGTTCTGCCGAGTCGTTCTGCCGAGTCGTTCTGCTGAGTCGTTCTGCCCAGTCATTCTGCCGAGTCGTTCTGCCGAGTCGTTCTGCTGAGTCGTTCTGCCCAGTCATTCTGCCGAGTCGTTCTGCTGAGTCATTCTGCCGAGTCGTTCTGCCGAGTCGTTCTGCCGAGTCGTTCTGCCGAGTCGTTCTGCTGAGTCGTTCTGCCGAGGTACAGACCCATCACGTAGGTATTCACACTTCTTTACTTTTTCCACATTTTGTTGTGTTACAGCCTGAATTTCAAAATGGATTAAATTGCTTTTTTTTTAGCACTTGCCTAAACACAACACCCCAATAATGTCAAAGTGGAATTATGTTATTTAAAAAAAAATACAAGTTAAGAAGAAAGAAATGTTGAAATGTCAATTTTGTATTCAACTCCTTTGTTATGGCCTGAATAAGTTCAGGACTAATTATTTGCTTATTAACAAGTCTTATAATAAGTTGTGCCAATAAAAGTGTTTAACATGATTTTCTGATGATGACCTCATCAATTATCTGTAAGGTCTCTCGGTCGAGCAGTGAATTTCAAACACGGATTCAACCACAAAGACCAGGGAGTTTTTCCAATCCTCACAAAGAAGGTCACCTATTGGTAGATGGGTAAAAATGTAAAAAGCAGACGTTGAATATCCCTTTGAGCTTGGTGAAGTTATTAATTACACTTTGGATGGTGTATCAATACACCCAGTCACTACAAAGATACAGGCGTCCTTCCTAACTCAGTTGCCGGAGAGGAAGGAAACTGCTCAGGGATTTCACCATGAGGCCAATGGTGACTTTAAAACAGTTACATAGTTTAATGGCTGTGATAGGAGAAAACTGAGGATGGATCAACAACACTGTAGTTACTCTACAATACCAACCTAAAGGACAGAGTGAAAAGAAGGAAGCTTGTACAGAATAACAAATATTCCAACACATGCTTCCTGTTTGCAACAAGGCACTAAAGTAATACTTCAAAAAATGTGTAAAAGCAATATACTTTTTTGTCATGAATACAAAGTGTTACGTTTGGGCCAAATCCAATACAACACATTACTGACTACCACATCATGGTATGTTCCTGACTACCACATCATGGTATGTTACTGACTACCACATCATGGTATGTTCCTGACTACCACATCATGGTATGTTACTGACTACTACATCATGGTATGTTCCTGACTACCACATCATGGTATGTTCCTGACTACCACATCATGGTATGTTCCTGACTACCACATCATGGTATGTTCCTGACTACCACATCATGGTATGTTCCTGACTACCACATCATGGTATGGGTTTGCTTGTAAATCGTTAAAGGTGCAATATGCAGAAATCGCTCCGCCATTTCCTGGTTGATTAAAATTCATTTTTTTTTTTGTTTATGTGCCAAAAGAAGCCATGATCAACCACCAATTTGACAGAGCTTGAAGAATTTAGAATAGAATCATGGGCGAATATTGTACGATCTAAGTGTGCAAAGCTCTTAAGAGACTTACCCTAGATAGACTCACAGCTGTAATCACGGCCAAAATGAGATTCTAGCATGTATTGAATAATCATGTAAATATAATATTAGATATTTCTGTATTTCCTTGTCACAAAAAAATGTGCTTCAATGTCTAAAAACAAATTGTTCACGTTGTTATTACGGGTAGATGGGTGAGACAAAAAAAATATATGTAATCCATTTGTAATTCAGGCTGTAACAAATGTTGAAATGTTTGAATTAAGTCAACTTTCTGAAGGCTCCGCATTCAAAATGGAGTAGATTAAGGAGGGAAAGAATAGCAGGGCTCTACACCACTCTCTCACTGGAATACCTCACTTAGTATCTTCCTTAGTGATTGTCTGATGATCTCATTTTGTTATTTTGTATCTTTGGCAAGTACGCGTGCCTTCCAATCCCAGTTCTCTCCTCTCCCAGTAGGTTGTACAGCTGCTCCCCAACACCGTGGTTGCAACCCTTCTAATTTAGTGTACCCTGCCCTGCGCACACAACCCACGTGGAATTCTGGGTCTCCCCCGGCAACGTTTGGAACTGCCAATCTGCCGTCAATAAAGCGGAGTTCATCTCAGCCCTTCGGTCCCTAGACTTTGTTTTGGCCCCTGACATTTGGCCCCGGCGAACACTACTACTCCAGCTGCTCTCTCGTCTTCTGACTGTGTCTGAGAGCATCTGGTCGTTGCAGTGTTTGGCTGGCACTGGGGGGGGGGGGGGCTACTCAGTGGAGATTTTCTCTTTCCCTCCACTCTCTCACCTGTAGTCATTTTGAATCCGCTCAAAGCTTAACATCGTTGTCATCTATTGCCCCACCGGGTGCCCTCGAAGAGTTTCCTCGATGAGTTTCACACTTTGATAATGTCACTTTGTCCGCTCAAGCTTAACATTGTTGTCATCTATTGCCCCACCAGGTGCCCTTGGAGAGTTCCCTCAATGAGTTTCACACATTGATAATGTCATTTCCCGACGATGGTTCAACACTCATCGTACTGGGCGATTTTAACCTCCCAACACCTGACTTCAATTCTCTAATTTCTCCTTCTTTCTTTCTTTCCTCTCCTTTCCTCTTATGACCTCACCAATTCCCAGTCACAAACTCAAAAAATAACACATTTCAACTCTGTATCTGACATGGTACAGGCGTCGTCTTTTTATAAGCCCATAACCATGTGTGTGAGGGGGATACTTTTATCTCATAGTAGATGTGTTTAATGTCCTGATAAACACACTGTCTCACTGTTCTGTTCCTACGTATCTTATCCTGAGTGGCGTGGCAGTCTAAGGCACTGCATCTCAGTGCAAGAGGCATTACTACAGACCCTGGTTCAACTGCAGGCTGAATCACAACCGGCTGTGACAGGGTGGCGCACAATTGGCCCCAGCGTTGTCCGGGTTTGGTACGGGGGTAGGCCGTCAATGTAAGTAAGAATTTGTTCTTAACTGGGGGGGGGGGGGGGGGGTTGATGTTGTAGCTCTGTGTTTGTTTTAGGGGGGGGGGGGGGGGGGGGGCAGATGGCCCCTGTGTTGTTGTAGCTCTGTGTTTTATGGGGGGGGGGGGGGGGCAGATGGACCCTGTGTTGTTGTAGCTCTGTGTTTTAAGGGGGGAAGACAGTGATTCCATGTCTGTTGTGTAGCTGTATTAATGACAGGATCTGGCAGCAAGGCCTCAGCTCTAGCCCCTCTCCTCTCTCTCTCCTCTCCTCTCCTCTTCTCTCCTCTCCTCTCCTCTCTCCTCTCCTCTCCTCTCCTCTCCTCTCCTCTCCTCTCCTCTCCTCTCCCTCTCCTCTCCTCTCCTCCTCTCCTCTCCTCTCCTCTCCTCTCCTCTCCTCTCCTCTCCTCTCCCTCTTCCTCTTCCTCTTCCTCTCCTCTCCTCTCCTCTCCTCTCCCTCCCTCTCTCCTCTTCCTCTCCTCTCCTCTCTCCTCTCCTCTCCTCTCCTCCTCTCCTCTCCTCTTTCCTCTCCTCTCCTCTCCTCTCCTCTCCTCTCCTCTTCCTCTCCTCTCCTCTCCTCTCCTCTCCTCTCCTCTCCTCTCCTCTCCTCTCCCTCTTCCTCTCCTCTCCTCTCCTCTCCTCTCCTCTCTCCTCTCCTCTCCTCTCCTCTCCTCTCCTCTCCTCTCCTCTCCCTCTTCCTCTCCTCTCCTCTCCTCTCCTCTCCTCTCCTCTCCTCTCCTCTCCTCTCCCTCTTCCTCTTCTCTCCTCTCCTCTCCTCTTCCTCTCCTTCTCCTCTCCTCTCCTCTCCTCCTCTCCTCTCCTCTCCCTCCCTCTTCCTCTCCTCTCCTCTCCTCTCCTCTCCTCTCCTCTCCTCTCCTCTCCTCTCCTCTCCTCTCCTCTCCTTTCCTCTCCTCTCCTCTCCTCTCCTCTCCTTTCCTCTCCTCTCCTCTCCTCTCCTCTCCTCTCCTATTCCTCTCCTCTCCCTCTTCCTCTCCTCTGCCTTGAATAGAATATGAGGAGTAATTAGAGGTACAGCTAAATCAATGTCCTCTGGGGCCAGGCCTGAGGGATGAGGGAGGGATGGAGGGGAGGGACAGGAAGACACACCATGGGGGCACTGGATGACAGGTCCTAGGGCCATGGGGGGGGTGAGGGGGAGGGGGGGGGGCAGGGAGACACGTCATGGGGCACTGGATGACAGGTCCTAGGGCCATGGGGGGGGTGAGAGTGGGGGGGGCAGGGAGACCTTGCACAATGTAATTTGCTTGTGCTGGTGTCTGTAGTTGAGGTGAGGGTATGGGGTGAGATTTACATGTATAGAGGGAAGGGGAATGGGGCAGGGGGGGGGGGTGATGTTACCAGTCCTCATCCCCGTAATGTTGGCCCTCCAGTCATGCGTCTCTGTGTCTGTTAGTGTCTGAGCGCGCCCTGCCTGTGATCTCCTGTATAATTAACATATGATGCTTGTTAGCCACGGCTGGCTGGCTGGCTGCTTGGGAGGGGTACCACCCAGTATCACCCCCACCACCCGTATACACACCATTCCTATAAAACCACCACCCGTTCAGCCACAATCACACTCAGGTTCCTAGAAAAGGTTAGCTGAATGAGGAGAGCTGGAGAAGGATATTTAGAGGCTGTGAGGTTTTCTGTTGATCACTAAACTACAACCCTGACAACCACCATCAGTAACCGACCAGCTCTACCCTAGATCTCTATCAAATATCACCTGTCATTAACTACAATTTGACTGAAATAGTTTTCCTTCCCCCCCCCCAAAATGGCAATTACGTTTGTTAAAAAGCATATTTTCTGTGTTGGAATGATGTGGTTGTACCCCGACAACAGAATGGTGTGGTCGTATCCTGACAACAGATTGGTGTGGTCGTACCCCGACAACAGAATGGTGTGGCCGTACCCCGACAACAGAATGGTGTGGCCGTACCCCGACAACAGAATGGTGTGGTCGTACCCCGACAACAGAATGATGTGGTAGTACCCCGACAACAGAATGGTGTGGTCGTACCCCGACAACAGAATGGTGTGGTCGTACCCCGACAACAGAATGGTGTGGTCGTACCCCGACAACAGAATGGTGTGGTCGTACCCCGACAACAGAATGGTGTGGTCGTACCCCGACAACAGAATGGTGTGGTCGTATCCCGACAACAGAATGGTGTGGTCGTACCCCGACAACAGAATGGTGTGGTCGTATTCTGGTCATAAATATAACATTAATATGCATAGACTGCTGATTGGCCATCATCCTAATGTCTGTTAGGTACAAGTTTCAGGTGGGGTTTGTGAAGTGTTTTATCTTGTTAGGGCTAGGGTTCCGAACAACATCCGCTGAAAAGGCAGAGCGCGAAATTCAAAAATGTATTTTTAGAAATATTTAACTTTCATACATTCACAAGTGCAATACACAAAATTAAAGCTTAACTTCTTGTTAATCTACCCATCGTGTCCGATTTCAAAAAGGCTTTACAGCGAAAGCACCCCGTATGATTATGTTAGGTCAGCGCCTAGTCACAAAAACACATACAGCCATTTTCCAGCCAAAGAGAGGAGACAAAAAGCAGAAATAGAGACAAAATGAATCACTAACCTTTGATGATCTTCATCAGATGACACTGATAGGACTTCATGTTACACAATACATGTATATTTTGTTTGATAAAGCTCATATTTATATCATAAAATCTCAGTTTACATTGGCGCATTATGTTCAGTAATGTTGTGCCTCGAAAACATCCGATGAATTTGCAGAGAGCCACATCAATTTACAGAAATACTCATCATAAACTTTGATAAACGATGCAAGTGTTATGCATGGAACTTTAGATAAACTTCTCCTTAATGCAACCGCTGTGTCAGATTTCAAAATAACTTTACGGAAAAAGCACACCATGCAATAATCTGAGTACGGCGCTCAGACACAAAAACAAGCCATACAGATACCCGCCATGTTGTGGAGTCAACAGAAATCAGAAATAGCATTATAAATATTCACTTACCTTTGATGATCTTCATCAGAATGCACTCCCAGGAATCCCAGTTCCACAATAAATGTTTGTTTTGTTCGATAAAGTCCATCATTTATGTCCAAATACCTCTTTTTTGTTTGCGCGCTTAGTTCACAATCCAAACTCACGAGGCGCGGGCAAGTCCAGACGAAAAGTTCAAAAAGTTATATTACAGTTCGTAGAAACATGCCAAACTAAGTATAGAATCAATCTTTAGAATGTTTTTAATAACATAAATCTTCAATAATGTTCCAACCGGAGAATTCCTTTTTCTGTAGAAATGCAATGGAACGCAGGTCGCTCTCACGGGCGCTCACGTGATCAACTCATGGCCTTCTGCCAGACCTCTGGTTGAAACAGCTCTCATTCTCTCCCCCTTCACAGTAGAAGCCTGAAACAACGTTCTAAAGACAGTTGACATCTAGTGGAAGCCTTGGGAAGTGCAACATGACCCCATGGACACTGTATATTCGATAGGCAATGAGTTGAAAAATTACAAACATGTCCCATTTCCTGGTTGGATTTTTCTCAGGTTTTTGCCTGCCATATGAGTTCTGTTACACTCACAGACATGATTCAAACAGTTGTAGAAACTTCAGAGTGTTTTCCATCCAAATCTACTAATAATATGCATATATTAGCTCCTGGGCCTGAGTAGCAGGCAGTTTACTCTGGGCACGATTTTCATACGAATGTGAAAATGCTGCCCCCAATCCCAAACAGGATATTATCTCCAGTTGATGCTTTGGCCACAAATACAACATTGTTTGGGTATGAATTAACAGAATATCAACTTTTAAAAGTGAGATTTTCACTGGGCAGTTACTCTAACACACTGTGGAGAGACGAAGGGAGTAGATTGTGTGAAGCTTTACAGTTGAAAAGTCACTGAATGAAGACAGTCACATGCTGTGTTGGATGCCGGGGAATGCACACTTCTGCCTGTGTGTGTGTGTGTGTGTGTGTGTGTTTATGCGTGAGTGTTTGATTTTTCCAGCTCCTCGATGACATCAAAGCGTTATACTAACAGAGCCCAGGGCATCTCTTCAGATTCCATCTCCCTGTTTAGAGCAGAGGGAAAAGGGCTGCAACAAGGGTTCTATTGAATACAGTAGACTGCTCGAGTCTCTCTCTCTCTCTCTCTCTCTCTCTCTCTCTCTCTCTCTCTCTCTCTCAGACAGAGAGAAAAGAGAGAGAAAGTGATAAAGAGAGAGAGAGAGAGAGAGAGATAGAGAGTAAGAGAGACACACACAGAGAGAGAGAGAGAGAGAGAGAGAGAGAGAGAGAGAGATTGAAAAGCGAGGCATGTAGGTGATGTCTCTCTAATGTCTCTTGTGATGCAAACGCAGAGAGATGGTTAAGGTTATTACCAGGTTATTACCAGGTTGTTACCATTACACACAGAGAGAAGGTGAGGTTGTTACCAGGTTATTACCAGGTTATTACCAGGTTATTACCATTACACACAGAGAGAAGGTGAAGTTATATTACCAATAATATAGCTAGGCCTTTATATGGCATCTGAAGAGCCCTCTAGACCTTTATATGGCATCTGAAGAGCCCTCTAGGCCTTTATAAGGCATCTGAAGAGCCGTCTAGACCTTTATATGGCATCTGAAGAGCCCTCTAGGCCTTTATATGGCATCTGAAGAACCCTCTATGCCTTTATTATGGCACCTGAAGAGCCCTCTAGGCCTTTATTATGGCATCTGAAGAGCCCTCTAGGTCTTTATTTGGCATCTGAAGAACCCTCTAGGCCTTTATATGGCATCTGAAGAACCCTCTATGCCTTTATTATGGCACCTGAAGAGCCCTCTAGGCCTTTATTATGGCATCTGAAGAGCCCTCTAGGTCTTTATTTGGCATCTGAAGAACCCTCTAGGCCTTTATATGGCATCTGAAGAGCCCTCTAGGCCTTTATTATGGCACCTGAAGAGCCCTCTAGGTCTTTATATGGCATCTGAAGAGCCCTCTAGGCCTTTATATGGCATCTGAAGAGGCCTCTAGACCTTTATATGGCATCTGAAGAGCCCTCTAGGCCTTTATATGGCATCTGAAGAACCCTCTAGTCTAGGCCTTTATATGACATCTGAAGAGCCCTCTAGGCCTTTATATAGCATCTGAGGAGCCCTCTAGGCCTTTATATGGCATCTGAAGAGCCCTCTAGGTCTTATTATGGCACCTGAAGAGTCCTCTAGGCCTTTATTATGGCATCTGAAGAGCCCTCTAGGTCTTTATTTGGCATCTGAAGAGCCCTCTAGGCCTTTATATGGCATCTGAAGAGCCCTCTAGGCCTTTACATGGCATCTGAAGAGGCCTCTAGACCTTTATATGGCATCTGAAGAGCCCTCTAGGCCTTTATATGGCATCTGAAGAGCCCTCTAGGTTTTAAATAGCATCTGAAGAGCCCTCTAGGCCTTTATATGTCATCTGAAGAGCCCTCTAGGTTTTATATGGCATCTGAAGAGCCCTCTAGGCCTTTATATGGCATCTGAAGAGCCCTCTAGGTCTTATTATGGCACCTGAAGAGCCCTCTAGGCCTTTATATGGCATCTGAAGAGCCCTCTAGGTTTTATATGGCATCTGAAGAGCCCTCTAGGCCTTTATATGGCATCTGAAGAGCCCTCTAGACCTTTATATGGCATCTGAAGAGCACTCTATGCCTTTATATGGCATCTGAAGAGCCCTCTAGACCTTTATATGGCATCTGAAGAGCCCTCTAGGCCTTTATATGGCATCTGAAGAGCCCTCTAGGCCTTTATATGGCATCTGAAGAGCCCTCTAGGTCTTATTATGGCACCTGAAGAGTCCTCTAGGCCTTTATTATGGCATCTGAAGAGCCCTCTAGGTCTTTATTTGGCATCTGAAGAGCCCTCTAGGCCTTTATATGGCATCTGAAGAGCCCTCTAGGCCTTTACATGGCATCTGAAGAGGCCTCTAGACCTTTATATGGCATCTGAAGAGCCCTCTAGGCCTTTATATGG
>NC_143039.1:315000-317500 GCF_057628025.1 Oncorhynchus mykiss | reverse complement strand
ACCCTAATTAAAGGGTTAGGGGTTATAGGGGTGAACTAGGGGTGGGGATGGAGTGAAGAGGGGGGTACAGGGAAGTGAACCCTAACAATCTAGTGCTGATTTAAATGGTTAGGGGTTATAGGGGTGAACTAGGGGTGGGGATGGAGTGAAGAGGGGGGTACAGGGAAGTGAACCCCAATAATCTAGTGCTGATTTACAGGGTTAGGGGTTATAGGGGTGAACTAGGGGTGGGGATGGAGTGAAGAGGGGGTACAGGGAAGTGAACCCTAATAATCTAGTGCTGATTTATAGGGTTAGAGGTTATAGGGGTGAACTAGGGGTGGGGATGGAGTGAAGAGGGGGTACAGGGAAGTGAACCCTAATAATCTAGTGCTGATTTACAGGGTTAGGGGTTATAGGGGTGAACTAGGGGTGGGGATGGAGTGAAGAGGGGGTACAGGGAAGTGAACCCTAATTAAAGGGTTAGGGGTTATAGGGGTGAACTAGGGGTGGGGATGGAGTGAAGAGGGGGTACAGGGAAGTGAACCCTAATTAAAGGGTTAGGGGTTATAGGGGTGAACTAGGGGTGGGGATGGAGTGAAGAGGGGGGTACAGGGAAGTGAACCCTAATAATCTAGTGCTGATTTATAGGGTTAGGGGTTATAGGGGTGAACTAGGGGTGGGGATGGAGTGAAGAGGGGGTACAGGGAAGTGAACCCCAATAATCTAGTGCTGATTTATAGGGTTAGAGGTTATAGGGGTGAACTAGGGGTGGGGATGGAGTGAAGAGGGGGTACAGGGAAGTGAACCCTAATTAAAGGGTTAGGGGTTATAGGGGTGAACTAGGGGTGGGGATGGAGTGAAGAGGGGGGTACAGGGAAGTGAACCCTAATAATCTAGTGCTGATTTAAAGGGTTAGGGCTTATAGGGGTGAACTAGGGGTGGGGATGGAGTGAAGAGGGGTACAGGGAAGTGATCCCCAATAATCTAGAGATAATGTAAATGTCAACAAGGATCACAGGACGACGGAGGACCGGAGAAGACAGACTGAATCTCTGTTACCATAACAACATGTGAACCTGAAGCAGGACGACGGAGAGGACAGACTGAATCTCTGTTACCATAACAACATGTGAACCTGAAGCAGGACGACAGAGGACCAGAGAAGACAGACTGAATCTCTGTTACCATAACAACATGTGAACCTGAAGCAGGACGACAGAGGACCAGAGAGGACAGACTGAATCTCTGTTACCATAACAACATGTGAACCTGAAGCAGGACGACGGAGAGGACAGACTGAATCTCTGTTACCATAACAACATGTGAACCTGAAGCAGGACGACGGAGAGGACAGACTGAATCTCTGTTACCATAACAACATGTGAACCTGAAGCAGGACGACAGAGGACCAGAGAAGACAGACTGAATCTCTGTTACCATAACAACATGTGAACCTGAAGCAGGACGACGGAGAAGACAGACTGAATCTCTGTTACCATAACAACATGTGAACCTGAAGAAGGACGACGGAGAGGACAGACTGAATCTCTGTTACCATAACAACTACTCTGCTGGTACTTTAAATAGGGTTACACCCAGTCATTCAAATCAAATCATATCAAAACGTTTATTTGATTTCAACAGGTGTAGTAGACCTCACAGTGAAATGCTGAATACAACAGGTGTAGTAGACCTCACAGTGAAATGCTGAATACAACAGGTGTAGTAGACCTCACAGTGAAATGCTGAATACAACAGGTGTAGTAGACCTCACAGTGAAATGCTGAATACAACAGGTGTAGTAGACCTCACAGTGAAATGCTGAATACAACAGGTGTAGTAGACCTTACAGTGAAATGCTGAATACAACAGGTGTAGTAGACCTCACAGTGAAATGCTGAATACAACAGGTGTAGTAGACCTTACAGTGAAATGCTGAATACAACAGATGTAGTAGACCTCACAGTGAAATGCTGAATACAACAGGTGTAGTAGACCTTACAGTGAAATGCTGAATACAACAGATGTAGTAGACCTCACAGTGAAATGCTGAATACAACAGGTGTAGTAGACCTCACAGTGAAATGCTGAATACAACAGGTGTAGTAGACCTCACAGTGAAATGCTGAATACAACAGGTGTAGTAGACCTCACAGTGAAATGCTGAATACAACAGATGTAGTAGACCTCACAGTGAAATGCTAAATACAACAGGTGTAGTAGACCTCACAGTGAAATGCTGAATACAACAGGTGTAGTAGACCTCACAGTGAAATGCTGAATACAACAGGTGTAGTAGACCTGACAGTGAAATGCTGAATACAACAGGTGTAGTAGACCTTACAGTGAAATGCTGAATACAACAGGTGTAGTAGACCTCACAGTGAAATGCTGAATACAACAGGTGTAGTAGACCTCACAGTGAAATGCTGAATACAACAGGTGTAGTAGACCTTACAGTGAAATGCTGAATACAACAGGTGTAGTAGACCTTACAGTGAAATGCTGAATACAACAG
>NC_143039.1:302500-312500 GCF_057628025.1 Oncorhynchus mykiss | reverse complement strand
GAATAGAGTTATAAATAAGGGTTAGGGTTAGGGTTATAAATAAGGGTTAGGGTTAGGATTAGAGGTATAAATAAGGGTTAGGGTTAGGGTTATAAATAAGGGTTAGGGTTAGGATTAGAGGTATAAATAAGGGTTAGGGTTAGGATTAGGGGTATAAATAAGGGTTAGGGGTATAAATAAGGGATAGGGTTAGGGTTATAAATAAGGGTTAGGGTTAGGATTAGGGGTATAAATAAGGGTTAGGGTCAGGAATAGAGTTATAAATAAGGGTTAGGGTTAGGATTAGAGGTATAAATAAGGGATAGGGTTAGGGGTATAAATAAGGGTTAGGGTTAGGAATAGGGTTATAAATAAGGGTTAGGGTTAGGGGTCTAAATAAGGGTTAGGGTTAGGGGTATAAATAAGGGTTAGGGTTAGGGTAAGGGTTAGGAGTATAAATAAGGGTTAGGGTTAGGGTTAGGGGTATAAATAAGGGTTAGGGTTAGGGGTATAAATAAGGGTTAGGGTTATGGTTAGGAGTATAAATAAGGGTTAGGGTTAGGGTTAGGAATAGGGTTATAAATAAGGGATAGGGTTAGGGTTATACATAAGGGTTAGGGTTATACATAAGGGTTAGGGTTATAAATAAATAAGGGTTAGGATTAGGGGTATAAATAAGGGACAGGGTCAGGGTTAGGATTGGGGTTATAGATATGGGTCAGGGTTAGGATTAGGGTTATAAATATGGGTCAGGGTTAGGATTAGGGTTATAAATATGGGTCAAGGTTAGGGTTAGGGTTATACATAAGGGTATGAAATCTCCTGGAGACGTGGGTGTGAAATCCCCTCGAGAGACATGGGTTAAGGCTGCCTTAATCGACATCTACGTCTTCGGCGCCCGGGGAACAGTGGGTTAACCGCCTTGCTCAGGTGGCAGAACGGCAGATTTGTACCTTGTCTGCTCGGGGATTCGATCCAGCAACCTCCCGGGTACTGACCTAACGCTGTAACCACTACATAGCTGTATTGATATACATATGTGTGTTACATGTTAAGGCCTGAGTACACTACAGACTCCGTGCAGAATTACAACACATTCACAATCTGCATCTGTTACGAGAATAATAGTCGTTTAAAACCGTTAAACTTTATATTTTTCCCAGAGAACCAAAACACTACTAGGGACATAAACCAACACATTAAACTGCACTTCGAAGACCAATCAAAATGCACCAAACATAAAACATCATAAATACAAATCCCCAATCAAGCCAACGGGTCCAAATACCAGCGAGATTGCTGTTACAGTGCTTCACTGGCTAATAGAAGTCACATGGGTCCACTGTTTAGCACTGTGGAGTGGGAATGAATGAACCACAATGGTTGTCATGCACTCAAACACACACACACACACACGACATACATCACACACACACACACACACATACACACACACACACACACACACACACACACACACACACTCAAACACACACTCAAACACACACTCAAACACACACACACACACACACACAGAGAGAGACATTTGCATATTCATTGAGACATCAATTATTTATCGTTCGTGACACAATGACTCTGTTCATTACTGCTTGGTTCCAGACAGTAGAAAATGGCACATGCCGTTCACTAAATTATATATTAGAGTCTGGAATGACAATAATACAACAAACGGGGTCTTACCATGCAGTCATGTCCTTCAGGGATGTCATTTTACTGGAAAAATGATTTAATAACATCAACAACAAAAAAATACTTGTTTAATCTTATTTATTTTTAGATTTTAATAATAATACATAATAATACATAATAATACATAATAATACATAATAATACATAATAATACATAATAATACATAATAATACATAATAATACATAATAATACATAATAATACATAATAATACATAATAATACATAATAATACATAATAATACATAATAATACATAATAATACATAATAATACATAATAATACATAATAATACATAATAATACATAATAATACATAATAATACATAATAATACATAATAATACATAATAATACATAATAATACATAATAATACATAATAATACATAATAATACATAATAATACATAATAATACATAATAATACATAATAATACATAATAATACATAATAATACATAATAATACATAATAATACATAATAATACATAATAATACATAATAATACATAATAATACATAATAATACATAATAATACATAATAATACATAATAATACATAATAATACATAATAATACATAATAATACATAATAATACATAATAATACATAATAATACATAATAATACATAATAATACATAATAATACATAATAATACATAATAATACATAATAATACATAATAATACATAATAATACATAATAATACATAATAATACATAATAATACATAATAATACATAATAATACATAATAATACATAATAATACATAATAATACATAATAATACATAATAATACATAATAATACATAATAATACATAATAATACATAATAATACATAATAATACATAATAATACATAATAATACATAATAATACATAATAATACATAATAATACATAATAATACATAATAATACATAATAATACATAATAATACATAATAATACATAATAATACATAATAATACATAATAATACATAATAATACATAATAATACATAATAATACATAATAATACATAATAATACATAATAATACATAATAATACATAATAATACATAATAATACATAATAATACATAATAATACATAATAATACATAATAATACATAATAATACATAATAATACATAATAATACATAATAATAATAATAATACATAATAATACATAATAATACATAATAATACATAATAATACATAATAATACATAATAATACATAATAATACATAATAATAATAATTGTTTTTTAGATTTTTAATACATAATGTATTAATACATTTAATATTATTTATTGCTTGTTTGATACTATTTTTTTGCGTAGTAAATCTGAGACCAAATATATGTTACAAGCCAGCAAGAATTTATGATAATAATAAATATGAATAACAATAAATATCAATAATACATAATAATACATATTAATAATAATACATGTCAATAACACATATTAATACATATTAATAATAACAAATATCAATAACACATAATAATACATATTAATAATAATACATATTAATAACACATAATAATACATATTAATAATAATAAATATTAATAATACATACTAATGGATATTAATAATAATAAATATTAATAATACATACTAATGGTGTCATGTTGTGTCTTGTCTCTGTCCTTTCCCTTCACCCTGTCTCCCTCTGCTGGTCGTTGTTAGGTTACCTTTTCTCCCCCGCTTTCTCCCAGCTGTTCCTTGTCTCCTCTAACTACCCATTCACCCCGTTTCCCACCTGTTCCCTTTTTGCCCTCTGATTAGGTCCCTATATCTCTCTCTGTTTCTGTTCCTGTCCTTGTCGGATTCTTGTTTGTGTTTGTGTTTCATGCCTGAGCCAGACTATCGTCATGTTTGCTGTAACCTTGTCCTGTCCTGTCGGAATCTGCCGGTCTATCTGAGCCTACCTATGTTTGGTTATTAAAGAAGCTCTGTTTAAGTTAGTTCGCTTTTGGGTCCTCATTCACTCACCTTAACAGAAGAATCCGACCAAGAATGGACCCAGCGACTTCGGATCCTCTCCACTCAGCCGTCGGGATCCAGGGAGCGATGCTAGGCAGACACGAGCAGGAAGTGTCTGCTGCTCGACATGCCGTTGAGACCCTGGCCACCCAAGTCTCCAACCTCACAGAACAGGTTCACCATCTCCGCCTCGATCCACCGGCCACTTCCAGGGCTTTCGAATCTCCGGAGCCCAGAATCAATAACCCGCCGTGTTACTCTGGGGAGCCCACTGAATGCCGCTCGTTCCTCACCCAGTGTGATATTGTGTTTTCTCTCCAGCCCAACACTTACTCCAGGAGCACTGCTCGTGTCGCCTACGTCATATCTCTCCTTATTGGACGGGCTCGTGAGTGGGGCACGGCAATCTGGGAGGCAAGGGCTGAGTGTACTAACCAGTATCAGGACTTTAAGGAGGAGATGATACGGGTTTTTGATCGATCTGTTTTTGGGGAGGAGGCTTCCAGGGCCCTGTCTTCCCTATGTCAAGGTAATCGATCCATAACAGACTACTCTATTGAGTTTCGCACTCTTGCTGTCTCCAGTGGCTGGAACGAGCCGGCCTTGCTCGCTCGTCTTCTGGAGGGTCTCCGCGCAGAGGTAAAGGATGAGATTCTCTCCCGGGAGGTTCCTTCCAGCGTGGATTCCTTGATTGAACTCGCTATTCGCATTGAGCGACGGGTTGATCTTCGTCACCGAGCTCGTGGAAAGGAGCTCGCGCTCTCCGTCGCCCCCCTCTCCGCATCACTACCATCTTCCTCTGCCGGCTCGGGTGCTGAGCCCATGCAGCTGGGAGGTATCCGCATCTCGACTAAGGAGAGGGAACGGAGAATCACCAACCGCCTCTGTCTCTATTGCGGTTCCGCTGGTCATTTTGTCACTTCATGTCCAGTAAAAGGCCAGAGCTCGTCAGTAAGCGGAGGGCTACTGGTGAGCGCTACTACTCCTGTCTCTCCTTCAAGATCCTGCACTACCTTGTCGGTCCATCTACGCTGGACCGGTTCGTCTGCTTCCTGCAGTGCCTTAATAGACTCTGGGGCGGAGGGCTGTTTTATGGACGAGACCTGGGCTCGGGAACATGACATTCCTCTCAGACAGTTAAAGGAGCCCACGGCCTTGTTCGCCCTGGATGGTAGTCCTCTCCCCAGGATTCAGCGTGAGACGCTACCTTTAACCCTCACTGTTTCTGGTAATCATAGTGAAACCATTTCTTTTTTAATTTTTCGTTCACCTTTTACACCTGTTGTTTTGGGCCATCCCTGGCTAGTTTGTCATAATCCTTCCATTAATTGGACTAGTAATTCTATCCTCTCCTGGAACGTCTCTTGTCATGTGAAATGTTTAATGTCTGCTATCCCTCCTGTTTCCTCTGTCTCTTCTTCACAGGAGGAGCCTGGTGATTTGACAGGGGTGCCGGAGGAATATCACGATCTGCGCACGGTGTTCAGTCGGTCCAGGGCCACCTCTCTTCCTCCACACCGGTCGTATGATTGTAGTATTGATCTCCTTCCGGGAACCACCCCCCCCCCGGGGTAGACTATACTCTCTGTCGGCTCCCGAACGTAAGGCTCTCGAAGATTATTTGTCTGTAGCTCTTGACGCCGGTACCATAGTCCCCTCCTCCTCTCCCGCCGGAGCGGGGTTTTTTTTTTGTCAAGAAGAAGGACGGGTCTCTGCGCCCCTGCATAGATTATCGAGGGCTGAATGACATAACAGTGAAGAATCGTTATCCGCTTCCTCTTATGTCTTCAGCCTTCGAGATCCTGCAGGGAGCCAGGTTTTTCACTAAGTTGGACCTTCGTAACGCTTACCATCTCGTGCGCATCAGGGAGGGGGACGAGTGGAAGACGGCGTTTAACACTCCGTTAGGGCACTTTGAATACCGGGTTCTTCCTTTCGGCCTCGCTAACGCTCCAGCTGTCTTTCAGGCATTAGTTAATGATGTCCTGAGAGACATGCTGAACATCTTTGTTTTCGTCTACCTTGACGATATCCTGATTTTTTCACCGTCACTCCAGATTCATGTTCAGCACGTTCGACGTGTCCTCCAGCGCCTTTTAGAGAATTGTCTTTTTGTGAAGGCTGAGAAGTGCACTTTTCATGCCTCCTCCGTCACATTTCTCGGTTCTGTTATTTCCGCTGAAGGCATTAAGATGGATCCCGCTAAGGTCCAAGCTGTCATTGATTGGCCCGTCCCTAAGTCACGCGTCGAGCTGCAGCGCTTTCTCGGCTTCGCGAACTTCTATCGTCGTTTCATCCGTAATTTCGGTCAGGTGGCAGCTCCTCTCACAGCCCTTACTTCTGTCAAGACGTGCTTTAAGTGGTCCGTTTCCGCCCAGGGAGCTTTTGATCTCCTCAAGAATCGTTTTACATCCGCTCCTATCCTTGTTACACCTGACGTCTCTAGACAGTTCGTTGTCGAGGTTGACGCGTCAGAGGTGGGCGTGGGAGCCATTCTTTCTCAGCGCTCCCTCTCTGACGACAAGGTCCACCCATGCGCGTATTTTTCTCATCGCCTGTCGCCGTCGGAACGTAACTATGATGTGGGTAACCGCGAACTGCTCGCCATCCGGTTAGCCCTAGGCGAATGGCGACAGTGGTTGGAGGGGGCGACCGTTCCTTTTGTCGTTTGGACTGACCATAGGAACCTTGAGTACATCCGTTCTGCCAAACGACTTAATGCGCGTCAGGCGCGTTGGGCGCTGTTTTTCGCTCGTTTCGAGTTCGTGATTTCTTATCGTCCGGGCTCTAAGAACACCAAGCCTGATGCTTTGTCTCGTCTCTTCAGTTCTTCAGTAGCCTCCACTGACCCCGAGGGGATTCTCCCTGAGGGGCGTGTTGTCGGGTTGACTGTCTGGGGAATTGAGAGGCAGGTAAAACAAGCGCTCACTCACACTCCGTCGCCGCGCGCTTGTCCTAGGAACCTTCTTTTCGTTCCCGTTCCTACTCGTCTGGCCGTTCTTCAGTGGGCTCACTCTGCCAAGTTAGCCGGCCACCCTGGCGTTCGGGGTACGCTTGCTTCCATTCGCCAGCGTTTTTGGTGGCCCACCCGGGAGCATGACACGCGTCGTTTCGTGGCTGCTTGTTCGGTCTGCGCGCAGACTAAGTCCGGTAACTCTCCTCCTGCCGGCCGTCTCAGGCCGCTTCCTATTCCCTCTCGACCGTGGTCTCACATCGCCTTAGATTTTGTCACCGGACTGCCTTCGTCAGCGGGGAAGACTGTTATTCTTACGGTTGTCGATAGGTTCTCTAAGGCGGCTCATTTCATTCCCCTTGCTAAGCTTCCTTCTGCTAAAGAGACGGCACAAATCATCATCGAGAACGTTTTCAGAATTCATGGCCTTCCGTCAGACGTCGTTTCGGACAGAGGTCCGCAATTCACGTCTCAATTTTGGAGGGAGTTTTGCCGTTTGATTGGGGCTTCCGTCAGTCTCTCTTCCGGCTTTCACCCCCAGTCTAACGGTCAAGCAGAACGGGCCAATCAGACTATTGGTCGCATCTTACGCAGTCTTTCTTTTCGCAACCCTGCGTCTTGGTCAGAACAGCTCCCCTGGGCAGAATACGCCCACAACTCGCTTCCTTCGTCTGCGACCGGGCTATCTCCTTTTCAGAGTAGCCTCGGGTACCAGCCTCCGCTGTTCTCATCTCAGTTCGCCGAGTCCAGCGTCCCCTCCGCTCAGGCTTTTGTCCAACGTTGCGAGCGCACCTGGAAGAGGGTCAGGTCTGCACTTTGCCGTTATAGGGCGCAGACTGTGAGGGCTGCTAATAAGCGTAGAACTAAGAGTCCTAGATATTGTCGCGGTCAGAGAGTTTGGCTCTCCACTCAGAACCTTCCCCTTAAGACGGCTTCTCGCAAGTTGACCCCGCGGTTCATTGGTCCGTTCCGTATTTCTCGGGTCATTAATCCTGTCGCAGTTCGACTTCTTCTTCCGCGATACCTTCGTCGCGTCCACCCGGTCTTCCATGTATCCTGTATTAAGCCCGTTCTTCGTGCCCCCGCTCGTCTTCCCCCCCCCCCCCCCATCCTTGTCGAGGGCGCACCCATCTACAGGGTCCGCAGGATTTTGGACATGCGTCCTCGGGGCCGTGGTCACCAGTACCTTGTCGATTGGGAGGGGTACGGTCCTGAGGAGAGGAGTTGGGTTCCCTCTCGGGACGTGCTGGACCGTGCGCTGATCGAGGATTTCCTCCGTTGCCGCCAGGTTTCCTCCTCGAGTGCGCCAGGAGGCGCTCGGTGAGTGGGGGGGTACTGTCATGTTGTGTCTTGTCTCTGTCCTTTCCCTTCACCCTGTCTCCCTCTGCTGGTCGTTGTTAGGTTACCTTTTCTCCCCCGCTTTCTCCCAGCTGTTCCTTGTCTCCTCTAACTACCCATTCACCCCGTTTCCCACCTGTTCCCTTTTTGCCCTCTGATTAGGTCCCTATATCTCTCTCTGTTTCTGTTCCTGTCCTTGTCGGATTCTTGTTTGTGTTTGTGTTTCATGCCTGAGCCAGACTATCGTCATGTTTGCTGTAACCTTGTCCTGTCCTGTCGGAATCTGCCGGTCTATCTGAGCCTACCTATGTTTGGTTATTAAAGAAGCTCTGTTTAAGTTAGTTCGCTTTTGGGTCCTCATTCACTCACCTTAACAAATGGATATTAATAATAATAAGTAATAATAATACATATTAAATAACACAAAATAATACATATTATTAATACACAATAATAATAATATATATTAAATAACACATAATAATAATAATAAATAATATAAATAAATAATAAATACTAATAAATATTACTAATAATAAATAAAAATAATAACTATTGAATAATACATATTAATAATAATAAATAATTATAATAAATAATTATAATAATAAAAAAAAAAATAATAATAAATAATATTCATAAATAAATAACAATAATACATAGTAATAATAATAATTATAAATAAAAATAGTAAATATTAATAATAATTATAAATATAATAAAACCCATCTAAAACTCTAACACCCTAATAAAACCCATCTCCGTCTCCAACACCCTAATAAAACCCATCTCCATCTCTAACACCCTAATAAAACCCATCTCCATCTCTAACACCCTAATAAAACCCATCTCCAAATCTAACACCCTAATAAAACCCATCTCCATCTCTAACACCCTAACAAAACCCACCCCTGTCTATAACACCCTAATAAAACCCATCCCTGTCTATAACACCCTAATAAAACCCATCCCCGTCCACAACACCCTAACAAAACCCATCTCCATCTCTAACACCCTAACAAAACCCACCCCTGTCTATAACACCCTAATAAAACCCACCCCTGTCTATAACACCCTAATAAAACCCATCCCTGTCCACAACACCCTAATAAAACCCACCCCTGTCTATAACACCCTAATAAAACCCACCCCTGTCTATAACACCCTAATAAAACCCATTCCTGTCTATAACACCCTAATAAAACCCATCCCTGTCTATAACACCCTAATAAAACCCATCCCTGTCCACAACACCCTAATAAAACCCATCCCCGTCCACAACACCCTAACAAAACCCATCCCCGTCCACAACACCCTAATAAAACCCATCCCCATCTATAACACCCTAACAAAACCCATCCCTGTCTATAACACCCTAACAAAACCCATTCATGTCTATAACACCCTAACAAAACCGATCCCGTCTGTAATACCCTAACAAAACCCATCCCCCTCTATAACTCCCTAACTATTCCCTTACAAAACCCATCCCCGTCTCTAACACCCTAACAAAACCCATCCCCATCTATAACACCCTAACAAAACCCCTCCCCGTCGATAACACCCTAACAAAACACATCCATGTCTCTAACACCCTAACAAAACCCATCCCTGTCTATAACACCCTTACAAAACCCATCCTCATCTATAACACCCTAATAAAACCCATCCCTGTCTATAACACCCTAATAAAACCCATCCCTGTCTATAACACCCTAATAAAACCCATCCCTGTCTCTAACACCCTAATAAAACCCATCTCCACCTCTAACACCCTAACAAAACCCATCCCTGTCTATAACACCCTAATAAAACCCATCCCCGTCTATAACACCCTAACAAAACCCATCCCCGTCTATAACACCCGAACAAAACCCATCCCTGTCTCTAACACCCTAATAAAACCCATCCCTGTCTATAACACCCTAACAAAACCCATCCCTGTCTCTAACACCTTAATAAAACCCATCCCTGTCTATAACACCCTTACAAAACCCATCCTCATCTATAACACCCTAATAAAACCCATCCCTGTCTATAACACCCTAATA
>NC_143039.1:255000-295000 GCF_057628025.1 Oncorhynchus mykiss | reverse complement strand
ATGTGGAATATAGAGTATAGAATATGGAATGTGGAAAATGATATGTGGAATGTGGAATGTGGAATATAGAATATGGAATAGAAGAGGTATGTCCTTGGTTCTGATCTGTGTTGGAACAATAGATGTATGTTTTTCATAAACAAAAGGTTGCTTTATCAGTTAGTTCCATGTATTCATCAGTTAGTTCCATGTATTTATCAGTTAGTTCCATGTATTTATCAGTTAGTTCCATGTATTTATCAGTTAGTTCCATGTATTTATCAGTTAGTTCCATGTATTCATCAGTTAGTTCCATGTATTTATCAGTTAGTTCCATGTATTTATCAGTTAGTTCCATGTATTCATCAGTTAGTTCCATGTATTTATCAGTTAGTTCCATGTATTTATCAGTTAGTTCCATGTATTTATCAGTTAGTTCCATGTATTTATCAGTTAGTTCCATGTATTCATCAGTTAGTTCCATGTATTTATCAGTTAGTTCCATGTATTTATCAGTTAGTTCCATGTATTTATCAGTTAGTTCCATGTATTTATCAGTTAGTTCCATGTATTTATCAGTTAGTTCCATGTATTTATCAGTTAGTTCCATGTATTTATCAGTTAGTTCCATGTATTTATCAGTTAGTTCCATGTATTTATCAGTTAGTTCCATGTATTTATCAGTTAGTTCCATGTATTTATCAGTTAGTTCCATGTATTTATCAGTTAGTTCCATGTATTTATCAGTTAGTTCCATGTATTTATCAGTTAGTTCCATGTATTTATCAGTTAGTTCCATGTATTTATCAGTTAGTTCCATGTATTTTTCAGTTAGTTCCATGTATTTTTACGGACAAAAATACTCAAATGCTCAAATATATAATGGAATGAAAACAGTTTGTATTAAACCTCATCTCCATTTCAGTAAATAGTACATATGGATTATACTATGTCTGTTCTTTATCGTCTTTCGTTATTTAATATTACAATTATTAGAATTGTGTTCTTTCACTTCTGTCTTCAACAATATCAGACCAAAGACGATGAAAACAGAATATGAATGGAATGAAAACAGTTTACTGTCACGGCTGATTTCCTCCTCTTCGTCTGAAGAGGAGTTGTGGCAGGGACCAAAAGGCAGCGTGGTTGGTGTCCATAGTAGGTTTATATTAAAACATAAACTGGTAAGTGTCCATAGTAGGTTTATATTAAAACATAAACTGGTAAGTGTCCATAGTAGGTTTTAATGAATAAACCGAAACAGTACCGTGTGGTGAAACAAACACAGACACGGAAACAATCACCCACAAAGTACCCACAGAATATGGCTGCCTAAATATGGTTCCCAATCAGAGACAACGATAGACAACTGCCTCTTAATGAGGACGAATCTAGGCAACCATAGACATACAATAAACCTAGAAGGGAAACAGCCACCATAAACATACATAACACCTAGACTAGTGAACACCCATAGACATACATAACACCTAGACTAGTAAACACCCATAGACATACATAACCCCTAGACTAGTAAACACCCATAGACATACATAACACCTAGACTAGTTAAACACCCATAGACATACATAACACCTAGACTAGTTAAACACCCATAGACATACATAACCCCTAGACTAGTAAACACCCATAGACATACATAACACCTAGACTAGTGAAACACCCATAGACATACATAACCCCTAGACTAGTGAACACCCATAGACATACATAACCCCTAGACTAGTGAACACCCATAGACATACATAACACCTAGACTAGTAAACACCCATAGACATACATAACACCTAGACGAGTGAACACCCATAGACATACATAACCCCTAGACTAGTAAACACCCATCAACATACATAACACCTAGACTAGTGAACACCCATAGACATACATAACACCTAGACTAGTGAACACCCATAGACATACATAACCCCTAGACTAGTGAACACCCATAGACATACATAACACCTAGACTAGTAAACACCCATAGACATACATAACACCTAGACGAGTGAACACCCATAGACATACATAACACCTAGACTAGTGAACACCCATCAACATACATAACACCTAGACTAGTAAACACCCATAGACATACATAACACCTAGACTAGTGAACACCCATAGACATACATAACCCCTAGACTAGTAAAACACCCATAGACATACATAACACTTAGACTAGTGAACACCCATAGACATACATAACACCTAGACTAGTAAACACCCATAGACATACATAACCCCTAGACGAGTGAACACCCATAGACATACATAACACCTAGACTAGTAAACACCCATAGACATACAAAACACCTAGACTAGTAAACACCCATAGACATACATAACACCTAGACTAGTGAACACCCATAGACATACATAACACCTAGACTAGTGAACACCCATAGACATACAGTGCCTTGCGAAAGTATTCGGCCCCCTTGAACTTTGCGACCTTTTGCCACATTTCAGGCTTCAAACATAAAGATATAAAACTGTATTTTTTTGTGAAGAATCAACAACAAGTGGGACACAATCATGAAGTGGAACGACATTTATTGGATATTTCAAACTTTTTTAACAAATCAAAAACTGAAAAATTGGGCGTGCAAAATTATTCAGCCCCTTTACTTTCAGTGCAGCAAACTCTCTCCAGAAGTTCAGTGAGGATCTCTGAATGATCCAATGTTGACCTAAATGACTAATGATGATAAATACAATCCACCTGTGTGTAATCAAGTCTCCGTATGAATGCACCTGCACTGTGATAGTCTCAGAGGTCCGTTAAAAGCGCAGAGAGCATCATGAAGAACAAGGAACACACCAGGCAGGTCTGAGATACTGTTGTGAAGAAGTTTAAAGCCGGATTTGGATACAAAAAGATTTCCCAAGCTTTAAACATCCCAAGGAGCACTGTGCAAGCGATAATATTGAAATGGAAGGAGCATCAGACCACTGCAAATCTACCAAGACCTGGCCGTCCCTCTAAACTTTCAGCTCATACAAGGAGAAGACTGATCAGAGATGCAGCCAAGAGGCCCATGATCACTCTGGATGAACTGCAGAGATCTACAGCTGAGGTGGGAGACTCTGTCCATAGGACAACAATCAGTCGTATATTGCACAAATCTGGCCTTTATGGAAGAGTGGCAAGAAGAAAGCCATTTCTTAAAGATATCCATAAAAAGTGTTGTTTAAAGTTTGCCACAAGCCACCTGGGAGACACACCAAACATGTGGAAGAAGGTGCTCTGGTCAGATGAAACCAAAATGGAACTTTTTGGCAACAATGCAAAACGTTATGTTTGGCGTAAAAGCAACACAGCTGAACACACCATCCCCACTGTCAAACATGGTGGTGGCAGCATCATGGTTTGGGCCTGCTTTTCTTCAGCAGGGACAGGGAAGATGGTTAAAATTGATGGGAAGATGGATGGAGCCAAATACAGGACCATTCTGGAAGAAAACCTGATGGAGTCTGCAAAAGACCTGAGACTGGGACGGAGATTTGTCTTCCAACAAGACAATGATCCAAAACATAAAGCAAAATCTACAATGGAATGGTTCAAAAATAAACATATCCAGGTGTTAGAATGGCCAAGTCAAAGTCCAGACCTGAATCCAATCGAGAATCTGTGGAAAGAACTGAAAACTGCTGTTCACAAATGCTCTCCATCCAACCTCACTGAGCTCGAGCTGTTTTGCAAGGAGGAATGGAAAAAGAATTCAGTCTCTCGATGTGCAAAACTGATGGATTCATATCCCAAGCGACTTACAGCTGTAATCGCAGCAAAAGGTGGCGCTACAAAGTATTAACTTAAGGGGGCTGAATCATTTTGCACGCCCAATTTTTCAGTTTTTGATTGGTTAAAAAAGTTTTAAATATCCAATAAATGTCGTTCCACTTCATGATTGTGTCCCACTTGTTGTTGATTCTTCACAAAAAAATACAGTTTTATATCTTTATGTTTGAAGCCTGAAATGTGGCAAAAGGTCGCAAAGTTCAAGGGGGCCGAATACTTTCGCAAGGCACTGCACATAACCCCTAGACTAGTAAACACCCATAGACATACATAACACCTAGACTAGTGAACACCCATAGACATACATAACACCTAGACTAGTAAACACCCATAGACATACATAACACCTAGACTAGTGAACACCCATAGACATACATAACCCCTAGACTAGTGAACACCCATAGACATACATAACACCTAGACTAGTAAAACACCCATAGACATACATAACACCTAGACTAGTAAACACCCATAGACATACATAACCCCTAGACTAGTGAACACCCATAGACATACATAACACCTAGACTAGTAAAACACCCATAGACATACATAACCCCTAGACGAGTGAACACCCATAGACATACATAACACCTAGACTAGTTAACACCCATAGACATACATAACACCTAGACTAGTGAACACCCATAGACATACATAACCCCTAGACTAGTGAACACCCATAGACATACATAACACCTAGACTAGTAAAACACCCATAGACATACATAACACCTAGACTAGTAAACACCCATAGACATACATAACCCCTAGACTAGTAAACACCCATAGACATACATAACCCCTAGACTAGTGAACACCCATAGACATACATAACCCCTAGACTAGTGAACACCCATAGACATACATAACACCTAGACTAGTAAACACCCATAGACATACATAACACCTAGACTAGTGAACACCCATAGACATACATAACACCTAGACTAGAGAACACCCATAGACATACATAACACCTAGACTAGTGAACACCCATAGACATACATAACACCTAGACTAGAGAACACCCATAAACATACATAACACCTAGACAAGTAGAAAAACACATACATCACCCATGTCACACCCTGACCTAACCAAAAGGGGAAGTTGTTCTCCAACATCTTAAAGTCAGTTGGTTGGTTTTTTGACCTCAACTAAAGATCATATTATGTTTCATTAAATAGAGTACGAGGATACATCTGGGAGTTTGAATGTAGCTATTGATCAGATATTCCAAAACAGGAACCACAGCTTCATTACTTAATAACAGGGACTGTTACAGACATTCATTATGTCCCCAATGCCAATCTATTCCCTATGAAGGTACAATGCTTTTGACCCATAGACAATAACAAATGTATTACTCTTGAGTTCAGATGATTCATTTTAAGTGGACTGTAATTTCATTCATTTGTCCTTGATGGCTTAAAAGGTTGGTCCCTCCCAGAGTAATCAGACTTGACTTGACAAATGGTTATCGCTTGAACATAAAAGGTAAAAACATATTGAGCCGAGACCTATTACCTGAGTTCCAAATGGCACCCTATTTCCAAATACAGTGCACTACTTTTCTACCAGGTGCCCATATGGAATAGGCATCCATTTTGAGACGTGTCCCCATACCAGCGTAGTTCGATTAAATATGGCTTGTGGGAGGTTTCGTTCCACCTGCCTGCGTTCTGTCACCTCTGGGGAGTCTGTGCTTCTACTCTCTTTGTGACGTCACAAAGGCCAGACGTTCTAGAAGGGATCTTTATGACGTCACAAAGGCCAGACGTTCTAGAAGGGATCTTTATGACGTCACAAAGGCCAGACGTTCTAGAAGGGATCTTTGTGACGTCACAAAGGCCAGACGTTCTAGAAGGGATCTTTATGACGTCACAATGGCCAGACGTTCTAGAAGGGATCTTTATGACGTCACAAAGGCCAGACGTTCTAGAAGGGAACTCTGGAAAACTTCAGACGAAGTCGTTTCTCCTACACGCTCCCTTTAGAGAAAAACATGTTCTATCTAGAACCTGGACGGTGTTTAGTTCCAGGTTAGAAACTTTTTTGGTTCCAGGTTAGAACCTTTTTGGTTCCAAGTTAGAACCCTTTTGGTGCCAAGGTAGAACCCTTTCGAGTTCCATGTAGGGCCCTTTCCACTTTTCGACAGAGGGCTCTCTACAAGGAACCCAAAAGGATTCTACGTGGAACCAAAAAGGGTTCTTCCTGGAAGCAAAAGCGTTCTCCTATGGGGACAGCCGAAGAACCCTTTTGGAACCCTTTTTAATTATCCCCAAAAAAAACTGTGTGAATTTTCTTTTTCAACAGGAAGTGGTCAGAGGTTTGGATGTGATTATGATTGTAATAATATGCCCTAAACTCCGCTGAGAAAATACCCTGCAAACATAAGTCATCGGGCACATTCAGTCCTGGACACCTGCAAACCCAGAGATGGTACAGTAGCTGTATGATCAATATTGATTACCCAGGGAGAGAGAGAGAGAGAGAGAGAGAGAGAGAGAGAGAGAGAGAGAGAGAGAGAGAGAGAGAGAGAGAGAGACCGAGAGAGAGAGAGAGAGAGAGGGAGAGAGAGAGAGAGAGAGAGAGAGGGAGAGAGAGAGAGAGAGCGAGAGAGAGAGAGAGAGAGGGAGGGAGAGAGAGAGAGAGAGAGAGAGAGAGAGATAGAGAGAGAGAGAGAGAGAGAGAGAGAGAGAGAACTATGTAGACAGTGTGTGCGTCCCCAACGCCACCCGATTCCCTACAGAAAACACTACTTTAGCCTCGTAGGCCCGTGGTCAAAAGTAGCGCACTATAAAAGAGAATAGTGTGAAATTTGATACACTCACACTGTTTTTTAAAGTTGTTCTGAGTTAAAAGAAGAAACTTTGGTTGGTTTGAGGGGAATCGCTTGGGTATCTATCTATCTAGTAGCTCGTACGGGGTCTGTAGTCAGATGGATTGACTTGACAGCCAAGTCCAAGACTTAGATATGTCAGCTGTCAATCAAACTGTCCAACCACAACGTCTCCTGTTGTTCCCTCTCACACACTGGTCTGCTTCCCCAATGGTACCATTTCCCCTCTATAGTGCACTACCTTCGACCAGGGCCAAGGGTCCTATATAAGGGAGCAGGGCAGCCATTGGGGATGCAGGCTGAGCCTCCTACAGCACAGGAGATCAAAGACAAGCTCCTTCCCCTCATTACCACAGGGACAACACACACACACGCACGCACACACGCACACACGCACGCACACACACACACACACACACACACACACACACACACACACACACACACACACACACACACACACACACACACACACACACACACACACACACACACACACACACATCGTCTCTATGATATTTATATAATTTATCGGATTCTCAATCATAATTCAGTCCCATTTTGGCCCAATCTAATACAATTATAATTTAGTCCCATCTTGGCCCAATCTAATTCATGTATAATTCAGTCCCATCTTGGCCCAATCTAATACATGTATAATTCAGTCCTGTCTTGGCCCAATCTAATACAATTATAATTCAGTCCCATCTTGGCCCAATCTAAAACATGTATAATTCAGTCCTGTCTTGGCCCAATCTAAAACAATTATAATTCAGTCCCATCCTGGCCCAATCTAATAAATGTATAATTCAGTCCCATCTTGGCCCAATCTAATAAATGTATAATTTAGTCCTGTCTTGGCCCAATCTAATAAATGTATAATTCAGTCCCATCTTGGCCCAATCTAATAAATGTATAATTTAGTCCTGTCTTGGCCCAATCTAATATAATTATTTTTCACTAGGCCTGAGTGTAACACCATCACATGATGAAAACCTGGGAAGCCCTGTGTGTGTCCGCCGTCTAGTCAGTCCCTGAGAGACAACGGTGTGTGTGTGTGTGTGTGTGTGTGTGTGTGTGTGTGTGTGTGATGCTGTCAGTCCCAGTGCTTAGAGACAGGAGTAATATATTCTGAGCTGCTCCTGTGGGACTCAGGACCAGTACCTTTGGCACAGCAGCATAGGACAACTACACAGGTATCACACACACACACACACACACACACACACACACGTATCCATGACATCTAGATTCACAATGATACACTGGCATCGTTATCTCTGCGTAACCTCTGACCCCTAATGCTTTACAGGACCTGATGACACAAACAGACACACACGCGCACACACACACACACACACACACACACAGATGAAAGGACTTCCTCTGCGCTGAGGCACAGCACAGGGACCTGAGGAGCATGGGTAGGGGAGGGGGGGGGGGGGGGATGTAGACTGGCAAACAAGGCTCCCAACCATTCCCTCTGTTGTGAATCTCCTCTCAGCTGGGAGGCTTTGAAACTTTTAGGAGTTAACTGACCAGTGTGTGTGTGTCTGTGTGTCTGTGTCTCTGTGTATACAACCTGTATTCTCTTCTAGTCATCTCAGACACCTCTGCTGTAGTTTCCCAGCGTAGGGCACGGAGGGAGAGAGATCAGAGAAACAGCACACGACTGATAACCATCTCACAATCCTGTGACAGACAGGGCAGGATAATCAGTCTCACTGGGATTACTGAGGGCCTGAGTATCACCGAGTATTATTACTACTGAGGGCCTGAGTATCACAGAGAATTATTACTACTGAGGGTCTGAGTATCACCGAGTATTATTACTACTGAGGGTCTGAGTATCACAGAGAATTATTACTACCGAGGGTCTGAGTATCACAGAGAATTATTACTACCGAGGGTCTGAGTGTTATTACTACTGAGGGCCTGAGTATCACCGAGAATTATTACTACCGAGGGTCTGAGTATCACAGAGAATTATTACTACAGAGGGTCTGAGTATTATTACTACTGAGGACCTGAGTATTATTACTAATGAGGGTCTGAGTAGTATTACTGCTGCGGGTCCTAGTATTATAACTACCGAGGGCCAGAGTATCACAGATTATTATTACTACTGAGGGCCTGAGTATCACAGAGTGTTATTGCTACTGGGGGTCTGACTACCACAGAGTAGTATTACTACTGAGGACCTGAGTATTATTACTACTGAGGGCCTGAGTATCACAGATAATTATTACTACTGAGGGTCTGACTACCACGGAGTAGTATTACTACTGAGGACCTGAGTATTATTACTACTGAGGGTCTGAGTATTATTACTACTGAGGGTCTGAGTATTATTACTACTGAGGGTAGGACTAGTATTACCACTGGGGGTTCGAGTATTATTGCTACTAAGGGTCTGAGTATTGTTACTACTGAGGACCTGAGTATTATTACTACTGAGGACCTGAGTATTATTACTACTGAGGGTATGACTAGTATTACCACTGGGGGTCCAACTATTATTACTACTGGGGGTCTGAGTATTATTACTACTGGGGGTCCGAGTATTATTACTATTGGGGGCCTGAGTATTATTACTGCTAATGGCCTTAGTATTATTACTACTGAGGGCCCGAGTATTACTGGGTATTATTACTACTGAGGGTCTAAGTATTATTACTACTGAGGGCCTGAGTAGTATTGCTACTGAGGACCTGAGTATTATTACTACTGAGGACCTGAGTATTATTACTACTGAGGACCTGAGTATTATTACTACTGAGGGTATGACTAGTATTACCACCGGGGGTCCAACTATTATTACTACTGGGGGTCTGAGTATTATTACTATTGGGGGCCTGAGTATTATTACTGCTAATGGCCTGAGTATTATTACTACTGAGGGCCTGAGTATTACTGGGTATTATTACTACTGAGGGTCTAAGTATTATTACTGCTGAGGGCCTGAGTAGTATTACTACTGAGGACCTGAGTATTATTACTACTGAGGGTCTGAGTATCATTACTACTAAGGGTCTGAGTATTATTACTACTGAGGGTATGACTAGTATTACCACTGGGGGTCCAACTATTATTACTACTGGGGGTCTGAGTATTATTACTACTGGGGGTCTGAGTATTATTACTATTGGGGGCCTGAGTATTATTACTGCTAATGGCCTGAGTATTATTACTACTGAGGGCCCGAGTATTACTGGGTATTATTACTACTGAGGGTCTAAGTATTATTACTACTGAGGGCCTGAGTAGTATCACTACTGAGGACCTGAGTATTATTACTACTGAGGGTCTGAGTATCACCGGGTATTATTACTACTGAGTGCCTGAGTATCACAGATAATTATTACTACTGAGGGTCTGACTACTACGGATTAGTATTACTACTGGGGGTATGAGTATTATTACTACTGAGGGTCTGAGTATTATTACTACTAAGGGTCTGAGTATTATTACTACTGAGGGTCTGAGTATCCCTCCGATTATTATTACTACTGAGGGTCTGAGTATCCCCCGAGTATTATTACTACTGAGGGTCTGACTACCACAGAGTATTATTACCACTGAGGGTCTGAGTATTATTACTGCTGAGGGTCTGAGTGTTATTACTACTAACAGTATGAGTATTTATTGGGTATAATTACTACCGATGGTCTGAGTATTATGACTACCGAGGGTCTGAGTATTATTACTGCTGAGGGTCTGAGTGTTATTACTACTAACAGTATGAGTATTTATTGGGTATAATTACTACCGATGGTCTGAGTATTATGACTACCGAGGGTCTGAGTATTATTACTACTAACGGTATGAGTATTTATTGGGTATTATTACTACTGATGGTCTGAGTATTATTACTACTGATGGTCTGAGTATTATCACCACCGATGGTCTGGGTTTTACTGAGTATTATTACTACTGCGGGCCTGAGTATTATTACTACTGAGGGTCTGAGTAGTATTACTACTAAGTGTCTGAGCAGTATTACTACTAAGGGTCAGAGTATTATTACTACCGAGGGTCTGAGTGTTATTACTACTAAAGGTCTGAGTATTATTGCTACCGGGGGGCCGAGCATTACTGGGTATTATTACTACTAAGGGTCTGAGTATCGCTGAGTATTATTACTACCGAGGGTCTGAGTATTATTACTACTAAGGGTCTGAGTATTACTACTACCAAGGGTCTGAGTATTTACTGAGTATTATTACTACTGGTGGGTCTGGGGAAAAGCAGAGAGAAGCATCCCGTCCAATTTTTTACAGTCTTTTGGTAGGACTTGACGCAACCTTCCAGTCTCAGGGTGGAAACTCTAACCACAAGGCCTTTGTTTTCAACAAACACACTATCATCAAGACAACTGCCTTAAAATCTCCCCCTGTCTCTCTCTTTGGGAGATCCTCATTGGGCAGAAGGCCGTCCTCTCCTCAAGACACCTCTCTTAAACTCTCCCCCTGTCTCTCTCTTTGGGAGATCCTCATTGGGCAGAAGACTGTCCTCTCCTCAAGACAACTCTCCAAAACTCTCCCCCTGCCTCTCTCGTTGGGAGATCCTCATTGGGCAGAAGACCGTCCTCTCCTCGAGCTCCGTCCTCTCTTCTCCGTGACCTCGATACCGATAAGTGGTGGAGTGGTCGAAAGACAGAGTACATTGGTTAGTAGACGAAGGGAAGAATGTCCTCCCCATCTTTCATTGAGGATAGTCATGTCTATACTACCTCAGTCCTTAGTGGAGGAGATTTGATATCTGACACACCACCTTCGAATCAGCTGTTGTTTTGTCGGAGGAGAAAGGCATGTTAAAAAAACAATATGCTACTTATAGTCAGGAATACCACTTCTGTTCTCTCTCTCTCCTTCTACTCCCTCTCTTTCTCCTTCTCTTTCTCTCTCTCCTTCTACTCCCTCTCTTTCTCCTTCTGTTCTCTTTCTCTCCTTCTACTCCCTCTCTTTCTCTTTCTCCTTCTCCTTCTCCTTCTCTCTCTCCCAGTCCCTCTCCTTCTACTCCCTCTCTTTCTCTTTCTCTTTCTCCCAGTCTCTTTTCCAGCTCCTTCTCTCTCTCCCAGTCCCTGTCCCTTCTACTCCCTTTCCTTCTCTTTCTCCCTCTCCTTCTCCCCCCTTCTCTCTCTCTCTCTCTCTCTCTCTCTCTACTGTCTCTGTGATCAACTGTACTGTCTCTCTGATCAACTATACTGTCTCTGTGATCAACTGTACTGTCTCTCTGATCAACTCTAGTGTCTCTGTGATTAACTGTAATGTCTGAAGGATCAACCAACCAGTGCCCCTGGAACAACACTTTAACAGGTAACTAAGGCTCAAGGTCTCATATAGGTGCTGATTCCAAGTGAGATGAGATGATGTCATTGGAAGAAGGGTCTAGAGCTTTTTCAGAGGTGGTAGAAGTGCTTTGCTTTCGGAGTTAGATGCTGCTTGTATTTTAGATAGGAGTCCAATCAGTGTACTCCATTGGCCTTAGCATCCACAGCCAATCTGATCTGTACTTTACTGCCTCCTCTCCTCTCCTCTCCTCTCCTCTCCTCTCCTCTCCTCTCCTCTCCTCTCCTCTCCTCTCCTCTCCTCTCCTCTCCTCTCCTCTCCTCTCCTCTCCTCTCCCTCTCCTCTCCTCTCCTCTCCTCTCCCTCTCCCTCTCCTCTCCTCTCCTCTCCTCTCCTCTCCTCTCCTCTCCTCTCCTCTCCTCTCCTCTCCTCTCCCTCTCCCTCTCCTCTCCTCTCCCTCTCCTCTCCTCTCCTCTCCTCTCCTCTCCTCTCCTCTCCTCTCCCTCTCCCTCTCCTCTCCTCTCCTCTCCTCTCCTCTCCTCTCCTCTCCTCTCCTCTCCCCTCCCATCCCCTCCTCTCCTCTCCC
Source organism: Oncorhynchus mykiss (assembly GCF_057628025.1). Taxonomy (NCBI): domain Eukaryota; kingdom Metazoa; phylum Chordata; class Actinopteri; order Salmoniformes; family Salmonidae; genus Oncorhynchus; species Oncorhynchus mykiss. The sequence goes on along the minus strand of NC_143039.1, from coordinate 282,480 downwards.
TCTCCCTCTCCCTCTTCCTCTATGAGAAATAATGACCAGCTATCACCAGTGTTTCAGACTAAGCGGTAGAGTGGAGTCCTCCACCGTCCCTCCATTCTGTGACTGCATGCCTAGTTAATTATTGATGGTGTATATTGCTGAATTTGGGCTTTGTGTTTTCCCCAGTGTGTGTTAGAATAGGAAAGCTGTGTCCACGTCCCAAACGACACCCTAATCCCTATATATAGTGCACTACTTTAGACCGGGACCCATAGGGTCACTATAAAGGGATCGGGGCTCTGGTCAAAAGCGGTGCACTAAATAGGGAATAGGGTAGCATTTGGGACGTAAACTAGCTCTGTGGTTCGGGGGAAGAGGGATATTTGTCCATCTCGGGGAACACACCTCCATTCCTCATCCTGTCCATGGGGTCATCTCAGAGGAAATGACCTCACAGTCAGCAATATCAGGAGTTTTTTTTCCCCTTCTCTTCCTTCTATGTGTTTGGATACATCCCAAATGGCACCCTATTCCCTATATAGTACACTACTTTAGACCAGAGCACTATAGAACCCTATTCCCTATATAGTGCACTATTTTAGACCAGAGCCCTATAGAACCCTATTCCCTATATAGTACACTACTTTAGACCAGAGCCCTATAGAACCCTATTCCCTATATAGTGCACTACTTTAGACCAGAGCCCTATAGAACCCTATTCCCTATATAGTACACTACTTTAGACCAGAGCCCTATAGAACCCTATTCCCTATATAGTGCACTACTTTAGACCAGAGCCCTATAGAACCCTATTCCCTATATAGTACACTACTTTAGACCAGAGCCCTATAGAACCCTATTCCCTATATAGTGCACTACTTTAGACCAGAGCCCTATAGAACCCTATTCCCTATATAGTACACTACTTTAGACCAGAGCCCTATAGAACCCTATTCCCTATATAGTACACTACTTTAGACCAGAGCCCTATAGAACCCTATTCCCTATATAGTGCACTACTTTAGACCAGAGCCCTATAGAACCCTTTTCCCTATATAGTACACTACTTTAGACCAGAGCCCTATAGAACCCTATTCCCTATATAGTGCACTACTTTAGACCAGAGCCCTATAGAACCCTATTCCCTATATAGTACACTACTTTAGACCAGAGCCCTATAGAACCCTATTCCCTATGTAGTGCACTACTTTAGAACAGAGCCCTATAGAACCCTATTCCCTATATAATGCACTACTTTAGACCAGAGCCCTATAGAACCCTATTCCCTATATAATGCACTACTTTAGACCAGAGCCCTATAGAACCCTATTCCCTATATATAGTGCACTACATTAGACCAGAGCCCTATAGAACCCTATTCCCTATATATAGTGCACTACTTTACACCAGAGCCTTACAGAACCCTATTCCCTATATATAGTGCACTACTTTAGACCAGAGCCCTATAGAACCCTATTCCCTATATAGTACACTACTTTAGACCAGAGCCCTATAGAACCCTATTCCCTATATAGTACACTACTTTAGACCAGAGCCCTAAAAGAAACCCTATTCCCTATATAGTACACTACTTTAGACCAGAGCCCTATAGAACCCTATTCCCTATGTAGTGCACTACTTTAGACCAGAGCCCTATAGAACCCTATTCCCTATATAGTGCACTACTTTAGACCAGAGCCCTATAGAACCCTATTCCCTATATAATGCACTACTTTAGACCAGAGCCCTATAGAACCCTATTCCCTATATATAGTGCACTACTTTAGACCAGGGCCCTATAGAACCCTATTCCCTATATATAGTGCACTACTTTAGACCAGAGCCCTATAGAACCCTATTCCCTATATATAGTGCACTAGTTTAGACCAGAGCCCTATAGAACCCTATTCCCTATATAGTGCACTACTTTAGACCAGGGCCCTATAGAACCCTATTCCCTATATAGTGCACTACTTTAGACCAGAGCCCATAGGAACCTACATAGGGAATGTGGTGTCAATTGGGAGGAAGTTGTTGAAATCTTTCCCTGTCTTCTTTGCTGGTGTTGAGTGCCTGTCATAGGGTATGCCACAGAATGCACATTTACCTGGACACCATCAGCCATGCTTCCTACGCTACTGTAGTACAACAGCGCACTCTAGTGGTTGGATGCCGTCATTGCATTTTTTTAAAAATGTAATATGTATTTATATATGTTTCACCTTTATTTAACCAGGTGGGCTAGTTGAGAACAAGTTCTCATTTACAACTTCGACCCTGACCAAGATTAAGCAAAGCAGTTCGACACACAACAACAACACAGAGTTACACATGGAATAAAACAAACATACAATCAATAATACAGTAGAAAAATCTATATACAGTGTGTGCAAATGAGGTAGGATAAGAGAGGTAAGGCAGTAAATAGGCCATGGTGGCAAAGAAATTACAATTTAGCATAGCATATAGCATAATATGACGTGGTATCAGGAACATAATGTGATATAGCTTGGTATCATCAGGAGCAGTTTAATATGATATGACCTGGTATCATCAGGAGCAGTTTAATATGATATGACCTGGTATCATCAGGAGCAGTTTAATACGATATGACCTGGTATCATCAGGAGTAGTTTAATATGATATGACCTGGTATCATCAGGAGCAGTTTAATATGATATGACCTGGTATCATCAGGAGCAGTTTAATATGATATGACCTGGTATCATCAGGAGCAGTTTAATATGATATGACCTGGTATCATCAGGAGCAGTTTAATATGATATGACCTGGTATCATCAGGAGCAGTTTATTATGATATGACCTGGTATCATCAGGAGCAGTTTAATATGATATGACCTGGTATCATCAGAAGCAGTTTAATATGATATGACCTGGTATCATCAGGAACAGTTTAATTTTATATGACCTGGTATCATCAGGAACAGTTTAATATGATATGACCTGGTATCATCAGGAGCAGTTTAATATGATATGACCTGGTATCATCAGGAGCAGTTTAATATGATATGACCTGGTATCAGGAGCAGTTTAATATGATATGACCTGGTATCATCAGGAGCAGTTTAATATGATATGACCTGGTATCATCAGGAGCAGTTTAATATGATATGAACTGGTATCATCAGGAGCGGTTTAATATGATATGACCTGGTATCATCAGGAGCAGTTTAATATGATATGACCTGGTATCAAGAGCAGTTTAATATGATATGACCTGGTATCATCAGGAGCGGTTTAATATGATATGACCTGGTATCATCAGGAGCAGTTTAATATGATATGACCTGGTATCAAGAGCAGTTTAATATGATATGACCTGGTATCATCAGGAGCAGTTTAATATGATATGACCTGGTATCAGGAGCAGTTTAATATGATATGACCTGGTATCATCAGGAACAGTTTAATTTGATATGACCTGGTATCATCAGGAACAGTTTAATATGATATGACCTGGTATCATCAGGAGCAGTTTAATATGATATGACCTGGTATCATCAGGAGCAGTTTAATATGATATGACCTGGTATCAGGAGCAGTTTAATATGATATGACCTGGTATCATCAGGAGCAGTTTAATATGATATGACCTGGTATCATCAGGAGCAGTTTAATATGATATGAACTGGTATCATCAGGAACAGTTTAATATGATATGTCCTGGTATCAGGAACAGTTTAATATGATATGTCCTGGTATCAGGAACAGTTTAATATGATATGACCTGGTATCAGGAGCAGTTTAATATGATATGACCTGGTATCATCAGGAGCAGTTTAATATGATATGACCTGGTATCAGGAACAGTTTATTATGATATGACCTGGTATCATCAGGAGCAGTTTAATATGATATGACCTGGTATCATCAGGAGCAGTTTAATATGATATGACCTGGTATCATCAGGAGCAGTTTAATATGATATGACCTGGTATCAGGAACAGTTTAATATGATATGTCATGGTATCAGGAACAGTTTAATATGATATGTCCTGGTATCAGGAACAGTTTAATATGATATGACCTGGTATCAGGAGCAGTTTAATATGATATGACCTGGTATCATCAGGAGCAGTTTAATATGATATGACCTGGTATCAGGAACAGTTTATTATGATATGACCTGGTATCAGGAGCAGTTTAATATGATATGACCTGGTATCATCAGGAGCAGTTTAATACGATATGACCTGGTATCATCAGGAACAGTTTAATATGATATGACCTGGTATCATCAGGAGCAGTTTAATATGATATGACCTGGTATCATCAGGAGCAGTTTAATATGATATGACCTGGTATCATCAGGAGCAGTTTAAGACGATATGACCTGGTATCATCAGGAACAGTTTAATATGATATGACCTGGTATCATCAGGAGCAGTTTAATATGATATGACCTGGTATCAGGAACAGTTTAATATGATATGACCTGGTATCATCAGGAGCAGTTTAATATGATATGACCTGGTATCAGGAGCAGTTTAATATGATATGACCTGGTATCATCAGGAGCAGTTTAATATGATATGACCTGGTATCATCAGGAGCAGTTTAATACGATATGACCTGGTATCATCAGGAACAGTTTAATATGATATGACCTGGTATCATCAGGAGCAGTTTAATATGATATGACCTGGTATCAGGAGCAGTTTAATATGATATGACCTGGTATCATCAGGAGCAGTTTAATATGATATGACCTGGTATCATCAGGAGCAGTTTAATATGATATGACCTGGTATCAGGAGCATTTAATATGATATGACCTGGTATCATCAGGAGCAGTTTAATATGATATGTCCTGGTATCATCAGGAGCAGTTTAATATGATATGACCTGGTATCAGGAGCAGTTTAATATGATATGACCTGGTATCATCAGGAGCAGTTTAATATGATATGACCTGGTATCATCAGGAGCAGTTTAATATGATATGACCTGGTATCAGGAGCAGTTTAATATGATATGACCTGGTATCATCAGGAGCAGTTTAATATGATATGACCTGGTATCAGGAGCAGTTTAATATGATATGACCTGGTATCATCAGGAGCAGTTTAATATGATATGACCTGGTATCATCAGGAGCAGTTTAATATGATATGACCTGGTATCAGGAGCATTTAATATGATATGACCTGGTATCATCAGGAGCAGTTTATTATGATATGACCTGGTATCATCAGGAACAGTTTAATATGATATGACCTGGTATCATCAGGAGCAGTTTAATATGATATGACCTGGTATCAGGAGCAGTTTAATATGATATGACCTGGTATCATCAGGAGTAGTTTAATATGATATGACCTGGTATCATCAGGAGTAGTTTAATATGATATGACCTGGTATCAGGAGCAGTTTAATATGATATGACCTGGTATCATCAGGAGCAGTTTAATATGATATGACCTGGTATCATCAGGAGCAGTTTAATACGATATGACCTGGTATCATCAGGAACAGTTTAATATGATATGACCTGGTATCATCAGGAGCAGTTTAATATGATATGACCTGGTATCAGGAACAGTTTAATATGATATGACCTGGTATCATCAGGAGCAGTTTAATATGATATGACCTGGTATCAGGAGCAGTTTAATATGATATGACCTGGTATCATCAGGAGCAGTTTAATATGATATGACCTGGTATCATCAGGAGCAGTTTAATACGATATGACCTGGTATCATCAGGAACAGTTTAATATGATATGACCTGGTATCATCAGGAGCAGTTTAATATGATATGACCTGGTATCAGGAGCAGTTTAATATGATATGACCTGGTATCATCAGGAGCAGTTTAATATGATATGACCTGGTATCATCAGGAGCAGTTTAATACGATATGACCTGGTATCATCAGGAGCAGTTTAATATGATATGACCTGGTATCATCAGGAGCAGTTTAATATGATATGTCCTGGTATCATCAGGAGCAGTTTAATATGATATGACCTGGTATCAGGAGCAGTTTAATATGATATGACCTGGTATCATCAGGAGCAGTTTAATATGATATGACCTGGTATCATCAGGAGCAGTTTAATATGATATGACCTGGTATCAGGAGCAGTTTAATATGATATGACCTGGTATCATCAGGAGCAGTTTAATATGATATGACCTGGTATCAGGAGCAGTTTAATATGATATGACCTGGTATCATCAGGAGCAGTTTAATATGATATGACCTGGTATCATCAGGAGCAGTTTAATATGATATGACCTGGTATCAGGAGCATTTAATATGATATGACCTGGTATCATCAGGAGCAGTTTATTATGATATGACCTGGTATCATCAGGAACAGTTTAATATGATATGACCTGGTATCATCAGGAGCAGTTTAATATGATATGACCTGGTATCAGGAGCAGTTTAATATGATATGACCTGGTATCATCAGGAGTAGTTTAATACGATATGACCTGGTATCATCAGGAGTAGTTTAATATGATATGACCTGGTATCAGGAGCAGTTTAATATGATATGACCTGGTATCATCAGGAGCAGTTTATTATGATATGACCTGGTATCATCAGGAGTAGTTTAATACGATATGACCTGGTATCATCAGGAGCAGTTTAATATGATATGACCTGGTATCATCAGGAGCAGTTTAATATGATATGACCTGGTATCATCAGGAGCAGTTTATTATGATATGACCTGGTATCAGGAGCAGTTTAATATGATATGACCTGGTATCATCAGGAGCAGTTTATTATGATATGACCTGGTATCATCAGGAGTAGTTTAATACGATATGACCTGGTATCATCAGGAGTAGTTTAATATGATATGACCTGGTATCAGGAGCAGTTTAATATGATATGACCTGGTATCATCAGGAGCAGTTTATTATGATATGACCTGGTATCATCAGGAGCAGTTTAATATGATATGACCTGGTATCATCAGGAGCAGTTTATTATGATATGACCTGGTATCATCAGGAACAGTTTAATATGATATGACCTGGTATCATCAGGAGCAGTTTAATATGATATGACCTGGTATCAGGAGCAGTTTAATATGATATGACCTGGTATCATCAGGAGTAGTTTAATACGATATCACCTGGTATCATCAGGAGTAGTTTAATATGATATGACCTGGTATCAGGAGCAGTTTAATATGATATGACCTGGTATCATCAGGAGCAGTTTATTATGATATGACCTGGTATCATCAGGAGTAGTTTAATACGATATGACCTGGTATCATCAGGAGCAGTTTAATATGATATGACCTGGTATCATCAGGAGCAGTTTAATATGATATGACCTGGTATCATCAGGAGCAGTTTAATATGATATGACCTGGTATCATCAGGAGTAGTTTAATATGATATGACCTGGTATCATCAGGAGTAGTTTAATATGATATGACCTGGTATCATCAGGAGTAGTTTAATATGATATGACCTGGTATCATCAGGAGCAGTTTAATATGATATGACCTGGTATTAGGAGCAGTTTAATATGATATGACCTGGTATCATCAGGAACAGTTTATTATGATATGACCTGGTATCATCAGGAACAGTTTATTATGATATGACCTGGTATCATCAGGAACAGTTTAATATGATATGACCTGGTATCAGGAGCAGTTTAATATGATATGACCTGGTATCATCAGGAGTAGTTTAATATGATATGACCTGGTATCATCAGGAGCAGTTTAATATGATATGACCTGGTATCATCAGGAGCAGTTTAATATGATATGACCTGGTATCATCAGGAGCAGTTTAATATTATATGACCTGGTATCATCAGGAGTAGTTTAATATGATATGACCTGGTATCATCAGGAGCAGTTTAATATGATATGACCTGGTATCATCAGGAACAGTTTATTATGATATGACCTGGTATCATCAGGAACAGTTTATTATGATATGACCTGGTATCATCAGGAACAGTTTAATATGATATGACCTGGTATCAGGAGCAGTTTAATATGATATGACCTGGTATCATCAGGAGTAGTTTAATATGATATGACCTGGTATCATCAGGAGTAGTTTAATATGATATGACCTGGTATCATCAGGAGCAGTTTAATATGATATGACCTGGTATCATCAGGAGCAGTTTAATATGATATGACCTGGTATCATCAGGAGCAGTTTAATATGATATGACCTGGTATCATCAGGAGTAGTTTAATATGATATGACCTGGTATCAGGAGCAGTTTAATATGATATGACCTGGTATCATCAGGAGCAGTTTAATATGATATGACCTGGTATCATCAGGAGCAGTTTAATACGATATGACCTGGTATCATCAGGAGCAGTTTAATATGATATGACCTGGTATCAGGAGCAGTTTAATATGATATGACCTGGTATCATCAGGAGCAGTTTAATATGATTATGATTTATTACTGAAAGGTCCCCCTCGACATTGGTATCAGGAGCAGTATCAATGAACACTGCCTGCGGGTTTTTTAAAATGTTTTATTGAACCTTTATTTAACTAGGCAAGTCAGTTAAGAACAAGTTCTTATTTACAATGACGGCCTACCAAAAGGCAAAAGGCCTCGTGTGGGGACGGTAGGTGAAGGATGAGGGATGAGGGCTGCAGTAGATATCTCAGATATTTATTTTTTAAACCTTTATTTAACCAGGCAAGTCAGTTAAGAACAAATTCTATTTTCAATGACGGTCTAGGAACAGTGGGTTAACTGCCTGTTCAGGGGCAGAACGACAGATTTGTTCCTTGTCAGCTCAGGGGTTTGAACTTGCAACCTTCCGGTTACTAGTCCAATGCTCTAATCACTAGGCTACCCTGCCGCCCCAGATAGGGGCATCAACCAGGGGGTCTTGTGACAGGTACCAGTTTGTTTAAGGTCTTTGAGAGTCTTTTTTTGGTGTTGGTCTGAGGGGGGGGGGGGGGGGGGGGGGGGTCGTACACAGCCATGGAGGTAAATTCCTGAGAATTCATTTGGCAGGTAAGTGCACTATGAAGGGATTATGGCACCGTTTGGAACGCATCCCTGGGTAGTCTGCACACACACACACACACACACACACACACACACACACACACACACACACACACGGAGCACCATCATGGCCCTACGAGCTAGCTAACTTGATTGGCATCCCAGTACCCATCTCCAACTCTGTGTTATGTAAATAGAATAACATTTCAGATTGGCACCCCATACATTTTTATGTTGAATAAATGACAACAGCAAAAGAAATATTCTCTCCCTTCTTGTAAATGCCCGCTGTCTTTCCCCAAGGATTTCAGCCTCCTAACAAGAAGCTCACCAAGGCGGGGCGGCAGGGTAGCCTAGTGGTTAGAGCGTTGGACTAGTAACCGGAAGGTTGTGAGTTGTGAGTTCAAACCCCCGAGCTGACAAGGTACAAATCTGTCGTTCTGCCCCTGAACAGGCAGTTAACCCACTGTTCCCAGGCCGTCATTGAAAATAAGAATTTGTTCTTAACTGACTTGCCTGGTTAAATAAAGGTAAAAAAAAAAAAAAAAAAAAAGCCCCCCACTCTCTTCATACCAACTCTCTTAATTAGAACACTCATTATTTACAGAACAGAGAGAGCGAGAGAGAGAGAGAGAGAGAGAGAGAGGAGAAGGAGAGAGAGAGAGAGAGAGAGAGAGAGAGAGAGAGAGAGAGAGAGGAGAAGGAGAGAGAGAGGGAGAGAGGTCAAGAGAGAGAGAGAGAGAGGGAGAGAGAGAGAGGGAGAGAGAAGGAGAGGGAGTGAGAGAGGGAGCGAGGGAGAAGGAGAGGGAGATAGAAAGAAGGAGAGCGAGTGAGTGAGTCACATTCACATCAAAGGCGTCAAGTCAACCAAAGGCAGAGATTATAATTAGATAGTCTAATCTGTTTCTCTGAACTGTCTGTTCCTCTGTCTCCCAATCAACAACAGTGGAATGTTTGTTTTATTTTTCTCGCCCCCCTTTCCCCTCTCCTCCTTCCTCCCCCTCTCCTCCCTCTCCTCCTCCTTCTCCTCCCTCTCCCAGAATCTCCTTCCTCCCCCTCTTCCCCCTTTCCTCCCTCTCCTCCCTCTCCCCCTCTCCGCCCTAAACTTTCTCTCCTCCCTCTCCTCCCCCTCCCGAGGAGTGATCACCTCGGTATCAGAGTCATACAGGCTCATTATTATGATTATTTATTCTGATCGTCATAATGGAAATAGGATACAAAGTATTAGTAAGAAAAATTGATTGAGGACATTCACCAGCTCTGATAACATTCCAGTACAGTAACTACTGTACAACATAGAATATGAATTAGTACATTATAACCTAGAATATGAAGTACTGATAGAATGACCAGGTAAAGAAGAACACCGATATGGAAACTCTCTCTCTCTCTCTCTCTCTCTCTCTCTTTCTCTGTCTCTCTCTCTCTCTGCCTCTGTCTCTCTCTCTCTCTGTCTCTCTCTCTCTCTCTCTCTCTCTCTCTCTCTCTCTCTCTCTCTCTGTCTCTCTCTCCACTCTTCATCTCTCTCTCTCTCTCTCTCTCTTTCCCTCTCTCTCTCTCTGTCTCTCTCTCTCCTCTTCATCTCTCTCTCTCTCTCTCTCTCTCTCTCTCTCTCTCTCTCAATTCAATTCAATTCATTTCAAGGGGCTTTATTGGCATGGGAAACATGTGTTAACATTGCCAAAGCAAGTGAGGTAGATAATATACAAAAGTGAAATAAACAATAAAAATTAACAGTAAACATTACACATACAGAAATTTCAAAACAATAAAGACATTACACATGTCATATTATATATATATATGTACAGTGTTTTAACAATGTACAAATGGTTAAAGGACACAAGATAAAATAAATAAGCATAAATATGGGTTGTATTTACAATGGTGTTTGTTCTTCACTGGTTGCCCTTTTCTCGTGGCAACATGTCACAAATCTTGCTGCTGTGATGGCACACTGTGGAATTTCACCCAGTAGATATGGGAGTTTATCAAAATTTGATTTGTTTTTAAATTCTTTGTGGATCTGTGTAATCTGAGGGAAATATGTCTCTCTAATATGGTCATACATTGGGCAGGAGGTTAGGAAGTGCAGCTCAGTTTCCACCTCATTTTGTGGGCAGTGAGCACATAACCTGTCTTCTCTTGAGAGCCATGTCTGCCTACGGCGGCCTTTCTCAATAGCAAGGCTATGCTCACTAAGTCAGTACATGGTTAAAGCTTTCCTTAAGTTTGGGTCAGTCACAGTGGACAGGTATTCTGCCACTGTGTACTCTCTGTTTAGGGCCAAATATCATTCTAGTTTGCTCTGTTTTTTTGTTAATTATTTCCAATGTGTCAAGTAATTCTCTTTTTGATTTCTCATGATTTGGTTGGGTCTAATTGTGCTGCTGTCCTGGCCATCACCTACAGAGAGATGAACCTGGAGAATAGTCCCCTAAGCAAGCTGGTCCTGGGGCTCTGTTCACAAACACAAACACACCCCACAGAGCCCCAGGACCAGCTTGCTTAGGGGACTATTCTCCAGGTTCATCTCTCTGTAGGTGATGGCTTTGTTATGGAAGGTTTGTGAATCGCTTCCTTTTAGGTGGTTGTAGAATTTAACAGCTCTTTTCTGGATTTTGATAATTAGTGGGTATCAGCCTAATTCTCCTCTGCATGCATTATTTGGTGTTCTACGTTGTACACAGAGGATATTTTTGCAGAATTCTGTATGCAGAGTCTCAATTTGGTGTTTGTCCCATTTTGTGAAGTCTTGGTTGGTGAGCGGACCCCAGACCTCACAACCGTAAAGGGCAATGGGCTCTCTCTCTCTCTCTCTCTCTCTCTCTCTCTCTCTCTCTCTTTCTCTCTCTTTTCTGCATACCTTTAGTTGGTAGGACAACAAGAAGAAAAAGATGAAGAAGAAGCCTGTCGTCTCTCACTCTCATCAACAGATGGCACTCCCACACTACTCTCCCTCTCGCTTTTCCTCTCTGCGTCTCCCTCCCTCCATCTTTCTTCCCATTCCTCTTCTCTATCTCTGACTTTCTTTCTGACTCTTTATCGATCTCCCTCCCTCTCTCACCATTTAGTTGAAAAGAAAGTGGAGTGGGGATACTAGAGGATCATTACATGTAACCACTACCTGAGATAAGCCTGGAGAGAGAGAGAGAGAGAGACATGGAGAGGGGGAGAGAAAGAGAGAGTTGGAGAGGGGGGAGAGAGAGAGAGATGGAGAGAGAGAGGGAAAGAGGGAGAGAGAGAGAGAGAGAGAGGGAGAGAGAGAGAGAGAGAGAGAGATGGTGAGAGAGAGGAAGATAGAGATGGAGAGAGAGAGGAAGAGAGAGAGAGAGAGAGAGAGAGAGAGAAAGAGAGAGTAAGAGGGATAGAGAATTTTAAGTAACATCATCTAAAGAATAGCATCGCTGTGAACAATGGAAGAGGACACAGAACAACATACCAATAAACAGGGGACATGTTTTGGATGAGGACACAGAACAACACACCGATAAACAGGGGACATGTTTTGGACGAGGACACAGAACAACACACCAATAAACAGGGGACATGTTTTGGACGAGGACACAGTTTCTATAGAAGCTTTTATCACGTAGATACATATTGGATAGTGAAAGATATGATATGGTAAGATACGATAAGGTAAGGTAAGGTAAGGTAAGGCACGATAAGATACGATATGATAAGATACGATAAGATGCGATACGATATGATAAGATATGATAAGATACAATAAGATACGATAAGATACGATATGATAAGATATGATAAGATATGATAAGATACGATCAGATAAGATAAGATACGATAAGATACGATAAGATGAGATAAGATAAGATACAATAAGATAAGATATGATACGATACGATAAGATACGATAAGATAAGATACAATAAGATAAGATAAAATACGATACGATACGATATGGTATGATTTGCCAACAGTTTAATTAAGCAGAATTGATCTCAGGATTCTATCACAGAACTGATAACAATGTAGTGCAACGATCAACATGTAGCCAGATTAAAACCCTGTAGAGATCTATAATCAACATGTAGCCAGATTAAAACCCTGTAGAGATCTATAATCAACATGTAGCCAGATTAAAACCCTGTAGAGATCTATAATCAACATGTAGCCAGATTAAAACCCTGTAGAGATCTATAATCAACATGTAGCCAGATTAAAACCCTGTAGAGATCTATACTCAACATGTAGCCAGATTAACAACCCTGTAGAGATCTATAATCAACATGTAGCCAGATTAAAACCCTGTAGAGATCTATAATCAACATGTAGCCAGATTAAAACCCTGTAGAGATCTATAATCAACATGTAGCCAGATTAAAACCCTGTAGAGATCTATACTCAACATGTAGCCAGATTAAAACCCTGTAGAGATCTATACTCAACATGTAGCCAAATTAAAACCCTGTAGAGATCTATACTCAACATGTAGCCAGATTAACAACCTTGTAGAGATCTATAATCAACATGTAGCCAGATTAAAACCCTGTAGAGATCTATAATCAACATGTAGCCAGATTAAAACCCTGTAGAGATCTATACTCAACATGTAGCCAGATTAACAACCCTGTAGAGATCTATAATCAACATGTAGCCAGATTAAAACCCTGTAGAGATCTATACTCAACATGTAGCCAGATTAACAACCTTGTAGAGATCTATAATCAACATGTAGCCAGATTAAAACCCTGTAGAGATCTATAATCAACATGTAGCCAGATTAAAACCCTGTAGAGATCTATAATCAACATGTAGCCAGATTAAAACCCTGTAGAGATCTATAATCAACATGTAGCCAGATTAAACCCCTGTAGAGATCTATAATCAACATGTAGCCAGATTTGAAACCCTGTAGAGATCTATAATCAACATGTAGCCAGATTAAAACCCTGTAGAGATCTATAATCAACATGTAGCCAGATTTAAACCCCTGTAGAGATCTATACTCAACATGTAGCCAGATTTAAAACCCTGTAGAGATCTATACTCAACATGTAGCCAGATTTAAAACCCTGTAGAGATCTATAATCAACATGTAGCCAGTTTAAAACCCTGTAGAGACCTATAATCAACATGTAGCCAGATTAAACCCTGTAGAGATCTATAATCAACATGTAGCCAGATTAACAACCCTGTAGAGATCTATAACCAACATGTAACCAGATTAACAACCCTGAAGAGATCTATAACCAACATGTAACCAGATTAACAACCCTGAAGAGATCTATAATCAACATGTAGCCAGATTAAAACCCTGTAGAGATCTATAACCAACATGTAACCAGATTAACAACCCTGAAGAGATCTATAACCAACATGTAACCAGATTAAAACCCTGTAGAGATCTATAATCAACATGCAGCCCCGTCTCATCATGTTACATTCAGGTGTGAGGTTAAGTAAGGAATATCAACTATCAGATAGTTTTGGATTCCTGTCTGTATCAATAATACACTGGAGATATTGATTACAACTGTAGCTTTGACATTTCATTATTGACAGGTCTCTTTGCCCGCGCTGAGCAAAGGTTCGGGAGGAGACATCTTAGAGAAACTCCTCTTAATTGATAAAACATGATGTCTTGTCCTTGAAGAGTTTTAAAAGGGAATGAATAGTCTGCCATCTCCAAGAGAGACTGAGAGCAAGAGAGTGTGAGAGAGAAGAGGCTGAGAGAGAGTGAGAGAGAGTGTGAGAGAGAAGAGGCTGAGAGAGAGAGAGAGAGAAATGGCTGAGAGAGAGAGAGAGAGAGAGAGAGAGAGAGTGAGAGAATAGAGGCTGAGAGAGAGATATAATAGGCTGAGAGAGAGAGAGAGAGTGTGAGAGAGTAGAGGCTGAGAGAGCGAGAGAGAGTGTGAGAGAGAAGAGGCTGAGAGAGAGTGAGAGAGAGTGTGTGTGGGAGAGAGAGGGAGAGAGAGAGTGAGAGAGAGTTTGTGAGAGAGAGGGTGAGAGAGAGTGAGAGAGAGGGAGAGAGAGAGAGTGAGAGAGAGAGAGAGAGAGAGAGAGAGAGAATGTGAGAGATAATGTGTGTGTGTGAGAGAGAGAGAGAGAGAGAGAGAGAGAATGTGTGAGAGAATGTGTGTGAGAGAGAGAGAGAGAGTGAGAGTGAGAGAGAGAGAGAGAGTGTGAGAGAGAGAGAGAGAGAGTGAGAGAGAGTGAGAGAGAGAGTGAGAGAGAGAGAGAGAGAGTGAGAAAAGGGGAAAGAGATAGGGGGAGAGAGAGGGGAGCGCAAGAAAGGGAGAGAACTTCAAAACCAACAGAACCCAATGTTTTATTTGAAAGGGAATTGTTGATTGCTGCTGCAACACTCTGAACTAAACAGATGCTGTGAGAGCGAGAAAGACAGAGACAGAGAGAGAAAGAGACAGACAGAGAAAGACAGAGAGAGAATGAGAGGGAGAGACAGAGAGAGAGAGACGGAGACAGAGACAGAGACAGAGAAAGAGAGAGAGAGAGAGACAAAGACAGAGAGAGAGAGACAGAGAGAGAGACAGAGACAGAGAGACAGAGGGTCGTGGGGTGAGACAGGGAAGCAGCTTAAGCCCCACCCTCGTCAATATATATTTCAACGAATTGGCACAGGCACTAGAAAAGTCTGCAGCACCCTACTAGAATCCGATGTCAAATGTCTACTGTTTGCTGATGATCTGGTGCTTCTGTCACCAACCAAGGAGGGCCTACAACAGCACCTAGATCTTCTGCACAGATTCTGTCAGACCTGGGCCCTGACAGTAAATCTCAGTAAGACCAAAATAATGGTGTTCCAAAAAAGGCCCAGTCACCAGGACCACAAATACAAATTCCATCTAGACACTGTTGCCCTAGAGCACACAAAAAACTATACATACCTTGGCCTAAACATCAGCGCCACAGGTAACTTCCACAAAGCTGTGAACGATCTGAGAGACAAGGCAAGAAGGGCATTCTATGCCATCAAAAGGAACATAAATTTCAACATACCAATTAGGATCTGGCTAAAAATACTTGAATTGGTCATAGAGTCCATTGCCCTTTACGGTTGTGAGGTCTGGGGTCCGCTCACCAACCAAGACTTCACAAAATGGGACAAACACCAAATTGAGACTCTGCTTGCAGAATTCTGCAAAAATATCCTCTGTGTACAACGTAGAACACCAAATAATGCATGCAGAGCAGAATTAGGCCGATACCCACTAATTATCAAAATCCAGAAAAGAGCCGTTAAATTCTACAACCACCTAAAAGGAAGCGATTCCCAAACCTTCCATAACAAAGCCATCACCTACAGAGAGATGAACCTGGAGAAGAGTCCCCTAAGCAAGCTGGTCCTGGGGCTCTGTTCACAAACACAAACACACCCCACAGAGCCCTAGAACAGCAGCACAATTAGACCCAACCAAATCATGAGAAAACAAAAAGATAATTACTTGACACATTGGAAAGAATTAACAAAAAAACAAAGCAAACCAGAATGCTATTTGGCCCTAAACAGAGAGTACACAGCGGCAGAATACCTGACCACTGTGACTGACCCAAACTTAAGGAAAGCTTTGACTATGTACAGACTTAGTGAGCATAGCCTTGCTATTGATTATTTCACTTTTGTATATTATCTAACTCACTTGCTTTGGCAATGTTAACACATGTTTCCCATGACAATAAAGCCCCTTGAATTGAATTGAATTGACAGAGAGAGAGACAGAGACAGAGACAGAGAGAGAGAGAGAGAGAGAGAGAGAGAGAGACAGAGAGAGAGACAGAGAGAGACCCAAAACTAAGGAAAGCTTTGACTATGTACAGACTCAGTGAGCATAGCCTTGCTATTGAGAAAGGCCGCCGTAGGCAGACATGGCTCTCAAGAGAAGAAAGGCTATGTGCTCACTGCCCACAAAATGAGGTGGAAACTGAGCTGCACTTCCTAACCTCCTGCCCAATGTATGACCATATTAGAGAGACATATTTCCCTCAGATTACACAGATCCACAAAGAATTCGAAAACAAATCCAATTTTGAAAAACTCCCATATCTACTGGGTGAAATTCCACAGTGTGCCATCACAGCAGCAAGATTTGTGACCTGTTGCCACGAGAAAAGGGCAACCAGTGAAGAACACACACCATTGTAAATACAACCCATATTTATGCTTATTTATTTTATCTTGTGTCCTTTAACCATTTGTACATTGTTAGAACACTGTATATATATATAATATGACATTTGTAATGTCTTTACTGTTTTGAAACCTCTGTATGTGTAATGTTTACTGTTGATTTTTGTTGTTTTTCACTTTATATATTCACTTTGTATGTTGTCTACCTCACTTGCTTTGGCAATGTTAACACATGTTTCCCATGCCAATAAAGCCCTTGAATTGAATTGAATTGAATTGAGAGAAAGAGAGAGAGACAGAGAGAGAGACAGAGACACAGAGAGAGAGAGACAGAGAGAGAGACAGAGAGAGACAGAGACAGAGAGAGAGAGAGACAGACAGAGAAAGACAGAGAGAGAATTAGAGAGAGAGAGACAGAGTGGCTGGTCGGCCTTTAAATCCATACCACATACACACACACCGACACACACACTGACACAGACACACACAGACACACACGCTGACACACACGCTGACACACACCGACACACACGCTGACACACACGCTGACACACACACACACACACACACACACACACACACACACACACACACACACACACACACACATATACATATACCCACATATACTGAGCACTTGTTGGCTGCTTTTCCTTCACTCTGCAGTCCAACTCATCCCAAACCATCTCAAGTGGGTTGAAGTCTGGTGATTGTGGAGGCCAGGTCATCTGATGCAGCACTCCATCACTCTCCTTCTTGGTCAAATAGCCCTTACCAGCCTGGAGGTGTGTTGGGTCATTGTCCGGTTGAAAAACAAATGATAGTCCCACTAAGCCCAAACCAGATGGGATGGCGTATCATTGCAGAATGTTGTGGTAGCCATGCTGATTAAGTGTGACTTGAATTCTAAATAAATCACAGACAGTGTCGCTAGCAAAGCAGCCTCACACCATCACACCATCACACCTCCTCCTCCGTGCTTCACGGTGGGAACCACACATGCAGAGATCATTCGTTCAACTACTCTGCATCTCACAAAGACATGGTGGTCGGAACCAAAAATCTCACATTTGAGACAGATTTCCACCAGTCTAATGTCCATTGCTCGTGTTTCTTGGACCAAACAAGTCTCTTCTTATTGGTGTCCTTTAGTAGTGGTTTCTTTGCAGCAATTCGACCATGAAGGTCTCATTCATGCAGTCTCTGTCACACCCTGACCATAGTTTACTTTGTATATTTCTATGTTTTGGTTGGTCAGGGTGTGATCTGAGTGGGCATTCTATGTTACATGTCTAGTTTGTCCAGTTCTATGTTTGGCCTGATATGGTTCTCAATCAGAGGCAGGTGTTCGTCATTGTCTCTGATTGGGAACCATATTTAGGTAGCCTGGGTTTCACTGCGTGTTTGTGGGTGATTGTTCCTGTCTATGTGTTTTCACCAGATAGGGCTGTTTAGGTTTTCGTTACGTTCTTTATTTTGTAGTGTTTGTATTGATTCGTGTTTTACGTTTGTTTATTAAAACATGGATCGCAATCTACACGCTGCATTTTGGTCCGACTCTCCTTCTCACCAAGAAAGCCGTTACAGAATCACCCACCACCAACGGACCAAGCAGCGTGTCAACAGGCAGCAACAGCAGCGAAAAGAGGAGATACGTAGTAAGGATTTCTGGACATGGGAGGAAATCCTCGACGGGAGAGGACCCTGGGCTAAACCAGGGGAGTGTAGCCGCACCAAGGTGCAGCAGGTGAAGAGGCAACAGGAGCAGCCCAAAAAGGAGTACAGTATGGACTATACTTCTTGGGAGGAGATAGACAGGTGTGCGGTCGACCCAGGGAGAGTGCCGGAGCCCACCTGGGATTCGATGGAGCAGTGCGCGGAAGGTTATCGGAGAATGGAGTTGGCAAAGCAAGCACGGCGGCGCGGACGGAAGCCCGAGAGTCAGCCCCAAAAATTTCTTGGGGGGGGGCTAACAGGGAGTATGGCTACGCCAGGTAGGAGACCTGCGCAAACTCCCTGTGCTTACCGGGGGGCTAGAGAGACCGGACAGGCACCGTGTTATGCAGTGGTGCGCACGGTGTCTCCAGTGCGGGTGATGCACCCGGTGCGGTATATTCCAGCTCTGCGTGTCGGCCGGGCTAGATTGAGCGTCGAGCCTAATGCCATGAAGCCGGCTCTACGCAGCTGGTCCCCAGTGCGTCTCCTTGGGCCGGCTTACATGGCACCAGCCTTGCGCTCGGTGTCTCCGGTTCGCCTGCATAGCCCAGTGCGGGCTATTCCACCTCGCCGCACTGGCAGGGCGACTGTGAGCATTCAACCAGGTAAGGTTGGGCAGGCTCGGTGCTCAAGAGCTCCAGTGCGCCTGCACGGTCCGGTCTTTTCAGTACCACCTCCACACCCCAGCCCTCCGGTAGCAGCTCCCCGCACCAGGCTTCCTGTGCGTGTCCTCGGCCCAGTACCACCAGTGCCAGCACCACGCATCAGGCCTACAGTGCGCCTCGCCTGTCCAGCGCTGCCGGAGCCCTCCTCCTCTCCAGCGCTGTCGGAGTCTCCCGCCTGTTTAGCGCTGTCAGAGCTTTCCGCCTCTACAGCGCTGCCGGAGTCTCCCGCCTGTTCGGAACTGCCAGTCTGCAAGGAGCTGCCAGTCTGCAAGGAGCTGCCAGTCTGCAAGGAGCTGCCAGTCTGCATAGAGCTGCCAGTCTGCAAGGAGCTGCCAGTCTGCATAGAGCTGCCAGTCTGCAAGGAGCTGCCAGTCTGCAAGGAGCCGCCAGAGCTGCCAGTCTGCAGGATGCCGCCAAAGCTGCCAGTTTGCAAGGAGCCGCCAGAGCTGCCAGTCTGCAAGGAGCCGCCAAAGCTGCCAGTCTGCAAGGAGCCGCCAGAGCTGCCAGTCTGCAAGGAGCCGCCAGAGCTGCCAGTCTGCATGGAGCAGCCAGAGCTGCCAGTCTGCATGGAGCAGCCAGAGCCGCCAGTCAGCATGGAGCAGCCAGGGCCGCCAGTCAGCATGGAGCAGCCAGGGCCGCCAGTCAGCATGGAGCAGCCAGGCAGCATGGAGCAGCCAGAGCAGCCAGTCAGCATGGAGCAGCCAGAGCTGCCAGTCAGCATGGAGCAGCCAGTCAGCATGGAGCAGCCAGCGCTGCCAGTCAGCATGGAGCAGCCAGTCAGCATGGAGCAGCCAGAGCTGCCAGTCAACCAGACTCTTCCAGATCTGCCAGTCAGCCAGACTCTTCCAGATCTGCCAGTCAGCCAGACTCTTCCAGATCTGCCAGTCAACCAGACTCTTCCAGATCTGCCAGTCAACCAGACTCTTCCAGATCTGCCAGTCAACCAGACTCTTCCAGATCTGCCAGTCAACCAGACTCTTCCAGATCTGCCAGTCTACCAGACTCTTCCAGATCTGCCAGTCTACCAGACTCTTCCAGATCTGCCAGTCTACCAGACTCTTCCAGATCTGCCAGTCTACCAGACTCTTCCAGATCTGCCAGTCAGCCAGACTCTTCCAGATCTGCCAGTCAACCAGACTCTTCCAGATCCGCCAGTCGGCCGGGATCTGCCAGAACTGCCAGTCGGCCAGGATCCGCCAGTCGGCCAGGATCTGCCAGATCGGCCAGTCAGCCAGGATCTGCCAGTCAGCCAGGATCTGCTAGAAACAACTACCTGCCTGGGCTTCCTCTCAGTGCTGAGCTTCCTCTCAGTGCTGAGCTTCCTCTCAGTGCTGAGCTGCCCTTCTGTCCCGAGCTGCCCTTCTGTCCCGAGCTGCCCTTCTGTCCCGAGCTGCCCTTCTGTCCCGAGCTGCCCTTCTGTCCCGAGCTGCCCCTCTGTCCCGAGCTGTCATTAAGGAGGGTAACCTATCTAGGGACGCTAAGGAGGTGGACTAAGACTATTATGGAGTGGGGTCCACGTCCAGAGCCGCCACCGCGGACAGATGCCCACCCAGACCCTCCCCTCTAGGTTCAGGTTTTGCGGCCGGAGTCCGCACTTTGGGGGGGGGGGGGGTACTGTCACACCCTGACCATAGTTTACTTTGTATATTTCTATGTTTTGGTTGGTCAGGGTGTGATTTGAGTGGGCATTCTATGTTACATGTCTAGTTTGTCCAGTTCTATGTTCGGCCTGATATGGTTCTCAATCAGAGGCAGGTGTTCGTCATTGTCTCTGATTGGGAACCATATTTAGGTAGCCTGGGTTTCACTGTGTGTTTGTGGGTGATTGTTCCTGTCTATGTGTTTTCACCAGATAGGGCTGTTTAGGTTTTCGTTACGTTCATTACGTTCTTTATTTTGTAGTGTTTGTATTGATTCGTGTTTTACGTTTGTTTATTAAAACATGGATTGCAATCTACACACTGCATTTTGGTCCGACTCTCCTTCTCACCAAGAAAGCCGTTACAGTCTCCCCTGAACAGTTGATGTTGAGATGTGTCTGTTACTTGAACTCTGTGAAGCATTTATTTGGCTTGCAAATTCTAAGGCTGGTAAACTCTAATGAACTTATCCTCTGCAGCAGAGGTAACTCTGGGTCTTCCTTTCCTGTGGCGGTCCTCATAAGAGCCAGTTTCATCATAGCGCTTGATGGTTTTTGCGACTGCACTTGATGCAACTTTCAAAGTTCTTGAAATGTTCCATATTGACTGACCTTCATGTCTTAAAGTAATGATGGACTGTGATTTTTCTTTGTTTATTTGAGTTGTTCTTGCCATAATATGGACTTGGTCTTTTACCAAATAGGGCTATCTTCTGTATACCACCCCTACCTTGTCACAACACAACCAATTGGCTCAAACACATTAAGAACACATTTTGACAAGGCATGCTTGTTAATTGAAATGCATTCCAGGTGATTACCTCATGAATCTGGTTGAGAGAATGCCAATAGTGTGCAAAACTGTCATCAAGGCAAAGGTTGGCTACTTTGAAGAATCTGAAATAGAAAATATAATGTTGATTTGTTTAACACTTTGTTGGTTACTACCTGATTCCATATGTGTTATTTCATAGTTCTGATGTCTTCACTATTATTCTATAATGTAGAACAATTGTAAAAATAAAGAAAAACCTTGGAATGAGTAGGTGTTCTAGAACCCTGGAATGAGTAGGTGTTCTAGAACCCTGGAATGAGTAGGTGTTCTAGAACCCTGGAATTAGTAGTTGTTTCCAGACTAGTACTGTATATGGCTCTGAATATAAACAGCAACACCTCCCCCATGGGCATTCCTGTCTTTAACAAGTTGTTGATTTCCTGAACCTTATTTCTAAGGCTTCATATATTAAAATGGGTAGCTTTCCTGCTTATCAACGATAATAATATAATAATAATAGTATATATAATATGGAACAAAGAAAGCAAGAAAAAACTAGGTATTTTTTCAGCAGTCCATCACTCAGTTGGTGTGTGTGAGGGTGTTGAAGCTACGAACCCACAGGCTTGGCTAACTCATCCTTTCAAGGCTTTTGAGAGGGAGGGTGGACAACGCATCTGTCATAGCGGATGTAAGCAATGTCCCCCACGCGCTCTGGCAGCATTCATGGCTGGGATCTTTCCTCTTCTGGAACACAGATTCAGGATAGTCCTCATTGAGGAAAATGTCCTTTCAAATTGTTGGCTCTTTGTGGAACTGCTTGTCCTTGAAGCTCAGGAATGTAATGACCTAGGCCTGTCACCTGGGCCTGTCACCTGGGCCTGTCACCTGGGCCTGTCACCTGGGCCAGTCACCTGGGCCGGTTGGGGGGGTGTTCCACTCCACCTCAATCTTCCATCTTCAGTTTCTCCAAGATCATTTCCTTCGACTTTGTCCTCAGACTCCATGTCTCATATGGAGATTCTTCAATTCCCTCCACAACAGCCTTGTTTCTGCCTTGATTGTTCCTCGAGATAATCAGATTCCTCTGTCATTGTTATCATGAATTCACATACAGAACTGAAGTCTTCCTTCAATGCCTTAACTGACAAGTCAGTTGGGAACAAATGACGGCAATGACGACCTATCAGGGAACAGTGGGTTAACTGGTCTGGGAACAGTGGGTTAACTGGTCTAGGAACAGTGGGTTAACTGGTCTAGGAACAGTGGGTTAACTGGCCTAGGAACAGTGGGTTAACAGGTCTAGGAACAGTGGGTTAACTGGTCTAGGAACAGTGGGTTAACTGGTCTAGGAACAGTGGGTTAACTGGTCTAGGAACAGTGGGTTAACTGGTCTAGGAACAGTGGGTTAACTGGTCTAGGAACAGTGGGTTAACTGGCCTAGGAACAGAGGGTTAACTGGCCTAGGAACAGTGGGTTAACTGGTCTAGGAACAGTGGGTTAACTGGTCTAGGAACAGTGGGTCAACTGCCTTATTCTTGTTCAGGGGCAGAACGACAGACTTTTTACCTTATCAGCTTGGGGATTCGATCCAGCAACCTTTCGGTTACTGGGCCAACACTCTAACCACTAGGATACCTGCTGTCCACTGTCTATACACACCATCTTATATAACTACCGTCCAACTACCACTAGGCTACCTGCCACCTCTACCCTCTAACCACTAGGGTACCTGCCCCCTCTACACTCTAACCACTAGGCTACCTGCCTCCTGTACACTCTAACCACTAGGCTACCTGCCACCTCTACACTATAACCACTAGGCTACATGCCTCCTCTACACTCTAACCACTAGGCTACCTGCCTCCTCTACACTATAACCACTAGGCTACCTGCCTCCTCTACACTCTAACCACTAGGCTACCTGCCTCCTCTACACTCTAACCACTAGGCTACCTGCCTCCTCTACACTCTAACCACTAGGCTACCTGCCTCCTCTACACTCTAACCACTAGGCTACCTGCCACCTCTACACTCTAACCACTAGGCTACCTGCCACCTCTACACTCTAACCACTAGACTACCTGCCTCCTCTACACTCCAACCACTAACATGTAGCATCATTGGTCTAGTAGTAGTTTCATTAAAAACGTTAGTTGTTTGTTACATTTGACTCTGTACAACCTAGCAGTACTACTTATTTATCTGAGAGTGAGGTTGGATATATAGTAGTTTTGTAGTATTTTGAAGAAAAACGATGATTATTTGTCCCTCTGAAAATGAAACCATCAAGTGATCGATGTTGAACAAATAAAACGTCTGTCATTGAACCCCGTGATTAGAGAAGAAACACACCGATCTCTTTCATATTTTCTTCAAACAAAGAAAGCTAATTTACCAACATTTCTGAAAATATTTTAGTTTTGGAGCAAAACTCTACCAATATAAATACCGTGTGGTGAGATTAGATATTACACAGATATTACTACCCTGCTGTGTGTGTGTGTGTGTGTGTGTGTGTGTGTGTGTGTGTGTGTGTGTGTGTGTGAGTGCGTGGGTGTGTGTGTGTGAGTGCGTGGGTGTAGGTGTCGGTGTGTGACCTCTGTGTTTGATTCTTCATTGTCCCAAATGTCATTGATCTCTTTCTCTCGCTGTTTCTCTCATTTACCCTCCTATTCTCTCTCTCAGAAACACACACACACACACGCACGCACACGCACGCACGCACACACACACACACACTCCGTGGGAGCGCAGGGAAGCTGCTCGTCAGTCTCTTCATCAGTGTCCTTCTCCAAAACGAGGTGTCTGTTTTGAGGAATGTGCTCCGTTCGGCAGGGAACATGCTCATGATGAACTTGGGGAATCATTGATTTATTTATTTATTTATTTTATTTATCCCCACCCACCTCCTACCTTCTGCCTCTGAAACCATATTACAGTAGAAGTCAGAGGTTTACAAACACCTTAGCTCAAATAAATTTACACTCAGTTTTTGCCAACTCCTGACATTTAATCTAACATCACTATTTCTGAACAGTCTCAAACAACGTTGTTGTAGACCACGGAGATATGAGATCAGGTCTGTTAGATATGAGATCAGGTCTGTTAGATATGAGATTAGGTCTATTAGATATGAGATCAGGTCTGTTAGATATGAGATTAGGTCTATTAGATATGAGATCAGGTCTGTTAGATATGAGATTAGGTCTATTAGATATGAGATCAGGTCAGTTAGATATGAGATTAGGTCTATTAGATATGAGATCAGGTCAGTTCGATATGAGATTAGGTCTATTAGATATGAGATCAGGTCTGTTAGATATGAGATCAGGTCCGTCAGATATGAGATCAGGTCTGTTAGATATGAGATCAGGTCTGTCAGATATGAGATCAGGTCTGTCAGATATGAGATCCGGTCTGTTAGATATGAGATCAGGTCTGTTTTGACCACGGAGATATGAGATCAGGTCTGTTAGATATGAGATCAGGTCTGTCAGATATGAGATCCGGTCTGTTAGATATGAGATCAGGTCTGTTAGATATAAGATCAGGTCTGTCAGATATGAGATCAGGTCTGTCAGATATGAGATCCGGTCTGTTAGATATGAGATCAGGTCTGTCAGATATGAGATCAGGTCTGTCAGATATGAGATCAGGTCTGTTAGATATGAGATCAGGTCTGTCAGATATGAGATCAGGTCTGTTAGATATGAGATCAGGTCTGTCAGATATGAGATCAGGTCTGTTAGATATGAGATCAGGTCTGTTAGATATGAGATCAGGCCTGTTTTGACCCCGGAGATATGAGATCAGGTCTGTTAGATATGAGATCAGGTCCGTCAGATATGAGATCAGGTCTGTTAGATATGAGATCAGGTCCGTCAGATATGAGATCAGGTCTGTTAGATATGAGATCAGGTCTGTCAGATATGAGATCAGGTCTGTTTTTACCCAGGAGATATGAGATCAGGTCTGTTAGATATGAGATCAGGTCTGTTAGATATGAGATCAGGTTTGTCAGATATGAGATCAGGTCTGTTAGATATAAGATCAGGTCTGTCAGATATGAGATCAGGTCTGTTTTGACCCCGGAGATATGAGATCAGGTCTGTTAGATATGAGATCAGGGCTGTTAGATATGAGATCAGGTCGGTCAGATATGGTGATCAGGTCTGTTTAGACCCAGGAGATATGAGATCAGGTCTGTCAGATATGAGATCAGGTCTGTTAGATATGAGATCAGGTCGGTCAGATATGAGATCAGGTCTGTTAGATATGAGATTAGGTCTGTCAGATATGAGATCAGGTCTGTTAGATATGAGATCAGGTCTGTCAGATATGAGATCAGGTCGGTCAGATATGAGATCCGGTCTGTTAGATGTGAGATAAGGTCTGTTAGATATGAGATCAGGTCTGTCAGATATGAGATCAGGTCTGTTAGATATGAGATCAGGTCTGTTAGATATGAGATCAGGTCTGTTAGATATAAAATCAGGTCTGTCAGATATGAGATCAGGTCTGTTTTGACCCCGGAGATATGAGATCAGGTCTGTTAGATATGAGATCAGGTCTGTTAGATATGAGATCAGGTCTGTTAGATATAAGATCAGGTCTGTCAGATATGAGATCAGGTCTGTTAGATATGAGATCAGGTCTGTCAGATATGAGATCCGGTCTGTTAGATATGAGATCAGGTCTGTTAGATATGAGATCAGGTCTGTCAGATATGAGATCAGGTCTGTTAGATATGAGATCAGGTCGGTCAGATATGGTGATCAGGTCTGTTTAGACCCAGGAGATATGAGATCAGGTCTGTTAGATATGAGATCAGGTCTGTTAGATATGAGATCAGGTCTGTTAGATATGAGATCCGGTCTGTTAGATATGAGATCAGGTCTGTTAGATATGAGATCCGGTCTGTTAGATATGAGATCAGGTCTGTCAGATATGAGATCAGGTCTGTTAGATATGAGATCAGGTCTGTCAGATATGAGATCAGGTCTGTTAGATATGAGATCAGGTCTGTTAGATATGAGATCAGGTCTGTTAGATATGAGATCAGGTCGGTCAGATATGGTGATCAGGTCTGTTTAGACCCAGGAGATATGAGATCAGGTCTGTTAGATATGAGATCAGGTCTGTTAGATATGAGATCAGGTCTGTTAGATATGAGATCAGGTCTGTTAGATATGAGATCCGGTCTGTTAGATATGAGATCAGGTCTGTTAGATATGAGATCCGGTCTGTTAGATATGAGATCAGGTCTGTTAGATATGAGATCAGGTCTGTCAGATATGAGATCAGGTCTGTTAGATATGAGATCAGGTCTGTTAGATATGAGATCAGGTCTGTTAGATATGAGATCAGGTCGGTCAGATATGGTGATCAGGTCTGTTTAGACCCAGGAGATATGAGATCAGGTCTGTTAGATATGAGATCAGGTCTGTTAGATATGAGATCAGGTCTGTTAGATATGAGATCAGGTCTGTCAGATATGAGATCAGGTCTGTTAGATATGAGATCAGGTCGGTCAGATATGGTGATCAGGTCTGTTTAGACCCAGGAGATATGAGATCAGGTCTGTCAGATA
>NC_143039.1:247500-250000 GCF_057628025.1 Oncorhynchus mykiss | reverse complement strand
AAGGAAGCGAGTTGTGGGCGTATTCTGCCCAGGGGAGCTGTTCTGACCAAGACGCAGGGTTGCGAAAAGAAAGACTGCGTAAGATGCGACCAATAGTCTGATTGGCCCGTTCTGCTTGACCGTTAGACTGGGGGTGAAAGCCGGAAGAGAGACTGACGGAAGCCCCAATCAAACGGCAAAACTCCCTCCAAAATTGAGACGTGAATTGCGGACCTCTGTCCGAAACGACGTCTGACGGAAGGCCATGAATTCTGAAAACATTCTCGATGATGATTTGTGCCGTCTCTTTAGCAGAAGGAAGCTTAGCAAGGGGAATGAAATGAGCCGCCTTAGAGAACCTATCGACAACCGTAAGAATAACAGTCTTCCCCGCTGACGAAGGCAGTCCGGTGACAAAATCTAAGGCGATGTGAGACCACGGTCGAGAGGGAATAGGAAGCGGCCTGAGACGGCCGGCAGGAGGAGAGTTACCGGACTTAGTCTGCGCGCAGACCGAACAAGCAGCCACGAAACGACGCGTGTCATGCTCCCGGGTGGGCCACCAGAAACGCTGGCGAATGGAAGCAAGCGTACCCCGAACGCCAGGGTGGCCGGCTAACTTGGCAGAGTGAGCCCACTGAAGAACGGCCAGACGAGTAGGAACGGGAACGAAAAGAAGGTTCCTAGGACAAGCGCGCGGCGACGGAGTTTGAGTGAGTGCTTGCTTTACCTGCCTCTCAATTCCCCAGACAGTCAACCCGACAACACGCCCCTCAGGGAGAATCCCCTCGGGGTCAGTGGAGGCTACTGAAGAACTGAAGAGACGAGACAAAGCATCAGGCTTGGTGTTCTTAGAGCCCGGACGATAAGAAATCACGAACTCGAAACGAGCGAAAAACAGCGCCCAACGCGCCTGACGCGCATTAAGTCGTTTGGCAGAACGGATGTACTCAAGGTTCCTATGGTCAGTCCAAACGACAAAAGGAACGGTCGCCCCCTCCAACCACTGTCGCCATTCGCCTAGGGCTAACCGGATGGCGAGCAGTTCGCGGTTACCCACATCATAGTTACGTTCCGACGGCGACAGGCGATGAGAAAAATACGCGCATGGGTGGACCTTGTCGTCAGAGAGGGAGCGCTGAGAAAGGATGGCTCCCACTCCCACCTCTGACGCGTCAACCTCGACAACGAACTGTCTAGAGACGTCAGGTGTAACAAGGATAGGAGCGGATGTAAAACGATTCTTGAGGAGATCAAAAGCTCCCTGGGCGGAAACGGACCACTTAAAGCACGTCTTGACAGAAGTAAGGGCTGTGAGAGGAGCTGCCACCTGACCGAAATTACGGATGAAACGACGATAGAAGTTCGCGAAGCCGAGAAAGCGCTGCAGCTCGACGCGTGACTTAGGGACGGGCCAATCAATGACAGCTTGGACCTTAGCGGGATCCATCTTAATGCCTTCAGCGGAAATAACAGAACCGAGAAATGTGACGGAGGAGGCATGAAAAGTGCACTTCTCAGCCTTCACAAAAAGACAATTCTCTAAAAGGCGCTGGAGGACACGTCGAACGTGCTGAACATGAATCTGGAGTGACGGTGAAAAAATCAGGATATCGTCAAGGTAAACGAAAACAAAGATGTTCAGCATGTCTCTCAGGACATCATTGACTAATGCCTGAAAGACAGCTGGAGCGTTAGCGAGGCCGAAAGGAAGAACCCGGTATTCAAAGTGCCCTAACGGA
Source organism: Oncorhynchus mykiss (assembly GCF_057628025.1). Taxonomy (NCBI): domain Eukaryota; kingdom Metazoa; phylum Chordata; class Actinopteri; order Salmoniformes; family Salmonidae; genus Oncorhynchus; species Oncorhynchus mykiss. The sequence continues at coordinate 248,279 of NC_143039.1, read as the reverse complement.
GTGTTAAACGCCGTCTTCCACTCGTCCCCCTCCCTGATGCGCACGAGATGGTAAGCGTTACGAAGGTCCAACTTAGTGAAAAACCTGGCTCCCTGCAGGATCTCGAAGGCTGAAGACATAAGAGGAAGCGGATAACGATTCTTCACTGTTATGTCATTCAGCCCTCGATAATCTATGCAGGGGCGCAGAGACCCGTCCTTCTTCTTGACAAAAAAAAACCCCGCTCCGGCGGGAGAGGAGGAGGGGACTATGGTACCGGCGTCAAGAGCTACAGACAAATAATCTTCGAGAGCCTTACGTTCGGGAGCCGACAGAGAGTATAGTCTACCCCGGGGGGGGGTGGTTCCCGGAAGGAGATCAATACTACAATCATACGACCGGTGTGGAGGAAGAGAGGTGGCCCTGGACCGACTGAACACCGTGCGCAGATCGTGATATTCCTCCGGCACCCCTGTCAAATCACCAGGCTCCTCCTGTGAAGAAGAGACAGAGGAAACAGGAGGGATAGCAGACATTAAACACTTCACATGACAAGAGACGTTCCAGGAGAGGATAGAATTACTAGACCAATTAATGGAAGGATTATGACAAACTAGCCAGGGATGGCCCAAAACAACAGGTGTAAAAGGTGAACGAAAAATTAAAAAAGAAATGGTTTCACTATGATTACCAGAAACAGTGAGGGTTAAAGGTAGCGTCTCACGCTGAATCCTGGGGAGAGGACTACCATCCAGGGCGAACAAGGCCGTGGGCTCCTTTAACTGTCTGAGAGGAATGTC
>NC_143039.1:237500-242500 GCF_057628025.1 Oncorhynchus mykiss | reverse complement strand
TCAGGACCAGCTGGATCAGGGGACTGAGGCTTCAGTGCGTTAGTAGAACAGGTTAGTGAACTCAGCCCCAGGACCAGCTGGATGAGGGGACTGAGGCTTCAGTGTGTTAGTAGAACAGGTTAGTGAACTCAGCCCCAGGACCAGCTGGATGAGGGGACTGAGGCTTTAGTGTGTTAGTAGAACAGGTTAGTGAACTCAGGACCAGCTGGATGAGGGGACTGAGGCTTCAGTGTGTTAGTAGAACAGGTTAGTGAACTCAGGACCAGCTGGATGAGGGGACTGAGGCTTCAGTGTGTTAGTAGAACAGGTTAGTGAACTCAGCCCCAGGACCAGCTGGATGAGGGGACTGAGGCTTCAGTGTGTTAGTAGAACAGGTTAGTGAACTCAGCCCCAGGACCAGCTGGATGAGGGGACTGAGGCTTCAGTGTGTTAGTAGAACAGGTTAGTGAACTCAGGACCAGCTGGATGAGGGGACTGAGGCTTCAGTGTGTTAGTAGAACAGGTTAGTGAACTCAGCCCCAGGACCAGCTGGATGAGGGGACTGAGGCTTCAGTGTGTTAGTAGAACAGGTTAGTGAACTCAGGACCAGCTGGATGAGGGGACTGAGGCTTCAGTGTGTTAGTAGAACAGGTTAGTGAACTCAGGACCAGCTGGATGAGGGGACTGAGGCTTCAGTGTGTTAGTAGAACAGGTTAGTGAACTCAGGACCAGCTGGATGAGGGGACTGAGGCTTCAGTGTGTTAGTAGAACAGGTTAGTGAACTCAGGACCAGGACCAGCTGGATGAGGGGACTGAGGCTTCAGTGTGTTAGTAGAACAGGTTAGTGAACTCAGCCCCAGGACCAGCTGGATGAGGGGACTGAGGCTTCAGTGTGTTAGTAGAACAGGTTAGTGAACTCAGCCCCAGGACCAGCTGGATGAGGGGACTGAGGCTTCAGTGTGTTAGTAGAACAGGTTAGTGAACTCAGGACCAGCTGGATGAGGGGACTGAGGCTTCAGTGTGTTAGTAGAACAGGTTAGTGAACTCAGCCCCAGGACCAGCTGGATGAGGGGACTGAGGCTTCAGTGTGTTAGTAGAACAGGTTAGTGAACTCAGCCCCAGGACCAGCTGGATGAGGGGGCTCTTTTCTTTGCTCAGCTCTTGGCATTGCACGGCTTGGTAATGATAGGAGAGGAGGTCACTGTATTTTAGTTATTTCCAAAACTGATTTGCTATTTTTTATATAATTGGCCTAATTCTACCCTGTATGTATTGTTTGAAGTTTTCCTGTGGAAATGTAGGAGACTCTTACAGAACTCTGCATGCAATGGGGTGTGTGTCCCATGGGGTGTGTCCCCCATGGGGTGTGTGTCCCATTGGGTGTGTCCCCCATGGGGTGTGTGTCCCATGGAGTGTGTGTCCCATGGTGTGTGTGTCCCATTGGGTGTGTGTCCCATTGGGTGTGTGTCTACGTTGGGTGTGTGTCCGATTGGGTGTGTGTCCCATTCGGTGTAATCTTGTTCTGCAAGTGGACCTCACACACAACGTCTTGGTCCCATGTTTCATGAGCTGAAATAAAAGATCCCAGAAATGTCCCACACGCACTAAAAGGTTATTTCTCTAAAACGTTGTGCACAAATGTGTTTACATTCCTGTTAGTGAGCATTTCTCCTTTGCCAAGATCATCTAGCCACCTGACAGCCATATCAAGAAGCTGATTTAACAGCACGTTCATTACATAGGTGCACCTTGTGCTGGGTACAATAAAAGGCCTCTCTAAAATGTGCAGTTTTGTCACACAACACAATGTCACAGATGTCTTTGTCATGATGACTGCAGGAATGTCCACCAGAGCTTTTGCTCGCAAGGGTCTGAATGCAATTCCTGCATACTCACCAGACATGTCACCCATTGAGCCTGTTTGGGATACTCTGGATCGACGTGAATGACAGAGTGTTCCAGTTCCCACCAAATATCCAACAACTTCTCACAGCCATTGAAGAGCAGTGGGACTGGTTGTCTGGTTCTCTATGTTCTTGGAAGGAGATGTTTCACGCTGCATGAGGCAAATGGGGGTCCCACCAGATACTGACTGGTTTTCATGAGGTAAATGATGGGTCACACAAGATACTGACTGGTTTTCATGAGGTAAATGGGGGTCACCAGATACTGACTGGTTTTCATGAGGTAAATGGGGGTCACACCAGATACTGACTGGTTTTCATGAGGTAAATGGGGGTCACACCAGATACTGACTGGTTTTCATGAGGTAAATGGGGGTCACACCAGATACTGACTGGTTTTCATGAGGTAAATGGGGGTCACCAGATACTGACTGGTTTTCATGAGGTAAATGGGGGTCACACCAGATACTGACTGGTTTTCATGAGGTAAATGGGGGTCACACCAGATACTGACTGGTTTTCATGAGGTAAATGGGGGTCACACCAGATACTGACTGGTTTTCATGAGGTAAATGGGGGTCACACCAGATACTGACTGGTTTTCATGAGGTAAATGGGGGTCACACCAGATACTGACTGGTTTTCATGAGGTAAATGGGGGTCACACAGATACTGACTGGTTTTCTGATGCACAGCCTTTTTTTAAGGTATCTGTGACCAACAGATGCATATCTGTTTTCCCAGTGATGTGAAATCCATAGATTAGGGTCTAGATGAATGTATTTTAATAGACTGATTCCCTGATATGAACTGTAACTCAGATGTGTTTCCCCAGTCATGTTAAATCCATAGATTAGGGTCTAGATGAATGTATTTTAATAGACTGATTCCCTGATATGAACTGTAACTCAGATGTGTTTCCCCAGTCATGTTAAATCCATAGATTAGGGTCTAGATGAATGTATTTTAATAGACTGATTCCCTGATATGAACTGTAACTCAGATGTGTTTCCCCAGTCATGTTAAATCCATAGATTAGGGTCTAGATGAATGTATTTTAATAGACTGATTCCCTGATATGAACTGTAACTCAGATGTGTTTCCCCAGTCATGTTAAATCCATAGATTAGGGTCTAGATGAATGTATTTTAATAGACTGATTCCCTGATATGAACTGTAACTCAGATGTGTTTCCCCAGTCATGTTAAATCCATAGATTAGGGTCTAGATGAATGTATTTTAATAGACTGATTCCCTGATATGAACTGTAACTCAGATGTGTTTCCCCAGTCATGTTAAATCCATAGATTAGGGTCTAGATGAATGTATTTTAATAGACTGATTCCCTGATATGAACTGTAACTCAGATGTGTTTCCCCAGTCATGTTAAATCCATAGATTAGGGTATAGATGAATGTATTTTAATAGACTGATTCCCTGATATGAACTGTAACTCAGATGTGTTTCCCCAGTCATGTTAAATCCATAGATTAGGGTCTAGATGAATGTATTTTAATAGACTGATTCCCTGATATGAACTGTAACTCAGATGTGTTTCCCCAGTCATGTTAAATCCATAGATTAGGGTCTAGATGAATGTATTTTAATAGACTGATTCCCTGATATGAACTGTAACTCAGATGTGTTTCCCCAGTCATGTTAAATCCATAGATTAGGGTCTAGATGAATGTATTTTAATAGACTGATTCCCTGATATGAACTGTAACTCAGATGTGTTTCCCCAGTCATGTTAAATCCATAGATTAGGGTCTAGATGAATGTATTTTAATAGACTGATTCCCTGATATGAACTGTAACTCAGATGTGTTTCCCCAGTCATGTTAAATCCATAGATTAGGGTATAGATGAATGTATTTTAATAGACTGATTCCCTGATATGAACTGTAACTCAGATGTGTTTCCCCAGTCATGTTAAATCCATAGATTAGGGTCTAGATGAATGTATTTTAATAGACTGATTCCCTGATATGAACTGTAACTCAGATGTGTTTCCCCAATCATGTTAAATCCATAGATTAGGGTCTAGATGAATGTATTTTAATAGACTGATTCCCTGATATGAACTGTAACTCAGATGTGTTTCCCCAGTCATGTTAAATCCATAGATTAGGGTCTAGATGAATGTATTTTAATAGACTGATTCCCTGATATGAACTGTAACTCAGATGTGTTTCCCCAGTCATGTTAAATCCATAGATTAGGGTCTAGATGAATGTATTTTAATAGACTGATTCCCTGATATGAACTGTAACTCAGATGTGTTTCCCCAGTCATGTTAAATCCATAGATTAGGGTCTAGATGAATGTATTTTAATAGACTGATTCCCTGATATGAACTGTAACTCAGATGTGTTTCCCCAGTCATGTTAAATCCATAGATTAGGGTCTAGATGAATGTATTTTAATAGACTGATTCCCTGATATGAACTGTAACTCAGATGTGTTTCCCCAGTCATGTTAAATCCATAGATTAGGGTCTAGATGAATGTATTTTAATAGACTGATTCCCTGATATGAACTGTAACTCAGATGTGTTTCCCCAGTCATGTTAAATCCATAGATTAGGGTCTAGATGAATGTATTTTAATAGACTGATTCCCTGATATGAACTGTAACTCAGATGTGTTTCCCCAGTCATGTTAAATCCATAGATTAGGGTCTAGATGAATGTATTTTAATAGACTGATTCCCTGATATGAACTGTAACTCAGATGTGTTTCCCCAGTCATGTTAAATCCATAGATTAGGGTCTAGATGAATGTATTTTAATAGACTGATTCCCTGATATGAACTGTAACTCAGATGTGTTTCCCCAGTCATGTTAAATCCATAGATTAGGGTCTAGATGAATGTATTTTAATTGACTGATTCCCTGATATGAACTGTAACTCAGATGTGTTTCCCCAGTCATGTTAAATCCATAGATTAGGGTCTAGATGAATGTATTTTAATAGACTGATTCCCTGATATGAACTGTAACTCAGATGTGTTTCCCCAGTCATGTTAAATCCATAGATTAGGGTATAGATGAATGTATTTTAATAGACTGATTCCCTGATATGAACTGTAACTCAGATGTGTTTCCCCAGTCATGTT
>NC_143039.1:222500-235000 GCF_057628025.1 Oncorhynchus mykiss | reverse complement strand
CATGAAGACGGCGTCGACCTGAGATGGCAGCATCGCGACTAGCTCTTGTTTTTTTTATGTGCTATTTTTTTTAAACATTATATACTCACGGAAATGTTTTGCGTCATTACATACAGCCGAGAAGAACTGTTGGATATTCGTTACTCACCAGAACAGTGTTACGGCCAGGAATACGACCTCCCTGGAGCAGATCCTTTGTTCTCCCCAGAGCATTTGAACTTATTCCAAAACATTGCCGGAGGAGGATAGGCATTCGAGGCGGCCTGCTGGTTCGACTTAGGAGGCACGCACGCCACCCACTGCTTCCGAGTATATTACTCGCTAATGTTCAGTCTTTGGATAACAAAGTTGATGAGCTCAGAGCAAGGATTTCTTTCCAGAGAGACATCGGGGGCCTGTAACATCCTTTGTTTCACAGAAACATGGCTCTCTCGGGATACTCTACCGGTAAAGCCAGCATGATTCTCAGTACGTCGCGCAGACAGGAAGAAATATCTCTCCGGGAAGCAGAAGGGCGGAAGGGTGTGTTTCATGATTAATGACTCATGGTGTTATTCTAGGAACATACATGAACTCAAGTAATTTTGTTTACCCGACCTAGAATACCTCACAATCAAATGCCGACCATATTATCTCCCAAGAGAATTCTCCTACGTCATCGCCACGGCCGTTTACAATCCCACCTCAAGCCGATACCACGACGGCCCTCAAATAACTTCACTGGACATTATGCAAACTGGAAACCACATATCCTGCATTTATTGTAGCTGGGGATTTTAACAAAGCAAATCTGAGGTTAGGCTGCCGAAGCTCTATCAACATATTGACTGTATTACTCACGTTGCTAAGACAACAATTGCTATTCAAACTTCTGGAATACTTACAAGGATCCTCCCCTCCCTTCTTACGGCGAATCTGAACACGACTACTTCTTGCTCCTCCCTTCCTATAGGCAGAAACTCAAACAGGTCTGACCAATCGGAATCCACGCTTCAGGATTGTTTCGATCATGTGGACTGGGATATGTTCCGGGTAGCTTGCAAAGAAAATCTAAATTGCAGTTCAATTTCAAAGGTCTTTAGAAATTGTTTCAGGCCTGTATTCTGAAAAATGAGGGAGTACGAGCAGTCTCAATGAGAGGACCCTGCCGTGTCACAGAGCTTTTTCATGCGCGCTACCGAGAGAGTGCCTTTCTTGTTTACTTTTTATATTGACAAGGTTATTGTCCGGTTGAAATATGATCGATTATTTAGGCTAAAAACAACCTGAGGGTTGAATATAAACATCGTTTGACATGTTTCTATGAACTTTGCGGATACAATTGGAATTTTTGGTCTGCCTGTTGTGAATTCTTTTGAGCCTGTGGATTACTGAAGAAAACGCGCAAACAAAACGGAGGTTTTCAGATATAAAGAGAGACTTTATGAAACAAAATAAACATTAATTGAATGTCTTCTGAGTGCAAACATATGAAGATCATCAAAGGTAAGTGATTAATTTTATCTCTATTTCTGACTTGTGTAACTCTTCTACTTGGCTGGTTGCTGTTTGTAATGATTTGTCTGCTGGGCTATGTTCTCAAATAATCGTATGATATGCTTTCGCCGTATAGCATTTTTGAAATCTGACACCGTGGTTGAATTCACAAGAAGTTAATCTTTAAACCGATGTAAAATAGTTTTATCTTTTCTGAATTTTTATAATGAGTATTTCTGTATTTGAATTTGGCGCTCTGCAATCTCACTGGATGTTGGCCAGGTGGGACGCTAGTCCCACATACCCTAGAGAGGTTACACCTACCCTAACCAGAAACCGTGGATAGATGGTAGCATTCGCACGAAACTGAAAGCACAAGCAAACCGTAGCATTTAACAACGGCAAGGGGACTGGGAATTTGACTGAGAATATAAACAGTGTAGTTAATCACTCTGCAAAGCAATCAAACAAGCTAAACGTCAGTATAGAGATAAAGTGTCACAATTCAATGGCTCTCAGACACAAGAGGTAGACTACAAAAGGCTAAAAAAGGAAAGCCAGCCACGTCACACCGACTTATGTTGGAGATGAGCATTAAATATAAACAGGTCTTAGTTGCCAGGCTGAAGAAGCAAGGACATGCACATTACGAGAAGATGACACCCAGGCCATATGACACCCAGGCTATACTTTATTTTTGAAAGAGTACATTAACCAAGACCATAAGTACATTTATGACAGCTGGACGTACTATGGTCAGAAGGATACAGGAAGAAAGATGGAAGCAAGATAACTGATGACTAACACGTAAAACGTAAGCATGTGAAAAGGGTTCTACCATCGTTATAACCCAACCACAAAGCAGATATGAGCGTTAGTGGGCGTGAAGCATGTGAAAAGGGTTCTACCATCGTTATAACCCAACCAAAAAGCAGATATGAGCGTTAGTGGGCGTGACCGAGCTCTGAGACGAGAAGAGAATAATGAAGAAAGTTCAAGGGAAGCTATTTACATATAGAGGGAGGGGCCTCTAATACGTTATGCAACCACAGAATCCTACAAAGGCAGGACTCTGTAATATGAGAATGTATTATCTTTCCATGGAGGGGGTTGACCCTGTTATGTTAGTGATAGGGTCGTTCCATGGAGCGGCTCGGCCCTGTTATGTTTGTGATAGGGTCCTTCCATGGAGGGGCTTGGCCCTGTTATGTTATGTGATAGGGTCCTTCCATGGAGGGGCTTGGCCCTGTTATGTTTGTGATAGGGTCCTTCCATGGAGGGGCTCAGCCCTGTTGTGTTAGTGATAAGGTCCTTCCATGGAGGGGCTCGGCCCTGTTATGTTAGTGATAGGGTCCTTCCATGGAGGGGCTTGGCCCTGTTATGTTTGTGATAGGGTCCTTCCATGGAGGGGCTCATTTTTGCTACCTAGTATTAAAGTCTATATTTGTAACGAATTTCTAAAAAATCCAATCAGGAAGTGACTCTTATTTTGAAAGCTCTGTGTTCCTATCCATCCCTATTGACCATTGAAAGGGATATCAACCAGATTCATTTTTCTGTGGCTTCCCTAATGTGTCTAGAGCCACTAGACATAGTTTCAGGCTTTTATTTAGAAAAATGAGCGTGAACGACAACAATTATAGTGTCTCTAGCGATGTCTCCTAACCAGCCTTGGGCTCCCAGTCGGCCCGAAGGTTATCTTAAGATCGGGTGAGGTGGTGATGACGGGACTGGCTTCCTCTCTCACATCAAAACATACCTGCAGATGAGAGACAGATGGATAGAGAGAGAGAGCATGATTAAGCCTTGTTTTTTTTATTTAAAAAGGTCAGTCATCATAATCATCAGGAGGTGAAATGCAAAACTGACCATGGATCATTAACTCTGAGACTACTGCATCTCTTTAATAATACTTCCTGTATAATATAAACTGACCTGGGATCATTAACTCTGGGACTACTGCATCTCTTTAGTAATACTTCCTGTATAATATAAACTGACCTGGGATCATTAACTCTGAGACTACTGCATCTCTTTAATAATACTTACTGTATAATATAAACTGACCTGGGATCATTAACTCTGAGACTACTGCATCTCTTTAATAATACTTCCTGTATAATATAAACTGACCTGGGATCATTAACTCTGGGACTACTACATCTCTTTAGTAATACTTCCTGTATAATATAAACTGACCTGGGATCATTAACTCTGGGACTTCTACATCTCTATCTGTATTTCAATCTAAATCATCTCTTTAATAATACTTCCTGTTGCCCGACCAAGTGACCTCTCACCTCTGATCATGCTGTGCCCTCTGTGTCAGCCAGTTCAGATGCAGGAGGGGTTCACCAAAACAGCTGAAATAACCTAGAGGAATTAGGGAGAAGGTGGAGAGGGATGAAGTGAAGAAGAGAGACTGTTATATTGTGTGTGTGTGTGTGGTCTCACCTGGTGTCCACACTAAGTGGCTACAGAGTACTTTATGCTGAAAAGCAGACACATGAGGACAAACAATAGAAGATAATGTCAATAGAATATACTGTATGTGACGCAGACACCTATCGGAGTGTACCTGAAACATTTAAATATAGAGGGCTATGTGTCTCACCACTTGGTAATTGCAAGGCTAACCCCCAGGGAAATCATGACTTGGCAGCAACAGAAAGTCCAGTGAAAATGGCTGTGTTAATGTGGTGGAAATATGAAAATTAGCAAGTGACAGCTTTAGTGTTTTTTAATGAATGCATGTGAGACAGGTTCCATGTACAACAAGACAGGCAGAGAGGAAGAGAGAAAAAGAACACAGAGCAGTTTAATTACCTCTGGTTATGGACACTTTTGCCAGTAATAAAGCTTCCACGGCCTGTTCCTCAGACAGGGAACATCTGGCAATATCTACATGTTCAACCCCTTGATCAGCTCGCACTCTGAAAGTAAAGAAAATAGCTTATTTTTATGTAGATATGAAAACAATTGAGATATGACAGTTCAATCTAAAGCAGCAGGTGTCATTTTCAGGATACGTCAATACAGGCCACAAAGATTAACACCAGACTGGTATTGTGGTTGTTCATTAGGTGATGGGACATATGCAATGATACCTGCACCATCTACACGCTGCACAGACTCTCTAACTCTTCGCCAATGTACACGATGGCCCATTGCTCTGAGACTTCCTTTTGTTACCGATGTGAAATGGCTAGCTAGTTAGCGGTGGTGCGCGCTAATAGCACTTCAATCGGTGACGTTACTCGCTCTGAGACCTTGAAGTAGTTGTTCCCCTTGCTCTGCAAAGGGCCGTGGCTATGGTGGCGCCATTGGTAACGATGCTTCGCGGGCGTCGGTTGTTGATGTGTACAGAGGGTCCCTGGTTGGAGCCCAGGTAGGGACGACAAGAGGGGCGGAAGCTACACTGTTACACTTTGACCATTCTAAAGCCCGAATGTGGGCATCCTTGCCTTAATGGCCCTGACTTTCTGGTCTAACTCTTCATCTGACGTATCAGAATAGCATTTCCTGACAGACAAATTGTGTTCTTTTAATCCTTCTGTTAAAAAAAAGCTAACCGTTACACTGTCATTTAAAACAAAAATCCCTTTATTTAACTAGGCAAGTCAGTTAAGAACAAATTCTTATGGGGGGGTGCTCGCCTCTCCATTTCCTGTAGTCCACGACCCGCTCCAATGCAGCCTCGTCTATGTGGGTGGGGTGGGGTGGGGGTGGGGGGTGGGGGGGAGTGCTCGCCTTTCCATTTCCTGTAGTCCACGATCAGCTCCTTTGTCTTACTGACGTTGAGAGAGGTTGTTGTCCTGGCAACACACTGCCAGGTCCCTGTAGGCTGTCTCACCATCTCTTGTGATCAGACTACCGTCGTGTCGTCAGCAAACATATATATATTTTATTGTAAATGTCAAATTTAACCAGGCAAGTCGGTTAATAAGAACAGATTCTTATTTACAATGACGGCCTACCGGGGAACAATGGGTTAACTGCCTCGTTCAGGGACAGAAAGACAGATTTTTACCTTGTAAGAGGGGTGTTCGATTCAGCAACCTCTCGGTTACTAGCCCAATACTCTAACCACCAGGCTACCTGTTAATGATGGTGTTGGAGTTGTGTGCGGCCATGCAGTCGTGGGTGGCCATGCAGTCGTGGGTGAACAGAGGGGTGGACTAAGCACACACCCCTGTGGGGCCCCGGTGTTGACAATCAGAGTGGCGAAGGTGGTGTTGCCTACTCTCCCCACCTGGGGGAGTCCATCAGGAAGTCCAGGATCCAGTTGCCGAGTGAAGTGTTTACTTTAGCATAGTGATGAGCTTGGAGGGCACTATAGTGAGCTGTAGTTTATGAACACTATTCTCACATAGGTGTTCCTTTTGTCCAGATGGGAAAGGGTATCATCTATGGATCTGTTGGGGCGGTTTTGCAAATTGTAATGGGTCTAGGGTGTCTGGGATGATGGAGTTGATGTGTGCAATAACGAGCCATTAAAATGACTTCATGATTACAGATGTGAGTGCTTCAGGGTGGTAGTCATTGTGGCAGGTAGCCTCAGAGTTCTTGGGAAACAGTAATGACGGTGGTCAGCTTGAGAAGTGGGGATTACAGAGACCGGGACAAGGAGAGGTTGAATATGCCAGCTGTTATGCTCTGAGAACACGCCCCTGGATTACCGGAGAGTGAGATCACTCAGCCCTCTGGGTCGGCGGGGGCCCTCGTGCATGGCTCAATGTTGTTTTTTTGTTGAAGCAAAAAAAAAAATACATTGAGTTCGTCTGGTAGAGAGGCATCGTTGGGCAGATCACGGCTGGGTCTTCCTTTGTAATCCGTAACGGACTGTAGCCCCTGGCACATGCGGCGGTCATCAGAGCCTGCGCAATAGGATTATACCTTGTTTCTATATTGTCCTTTTGCTCATTTAATGGCTCTGCGGAGGTCTTAGCAGGACTTATTGTACTTGTTCGTGACCTCAGCCGTAACGCCGGGGTTGTCTGCGATAGCGCTGTGTACGGTAGTCATGTCCTTTAGTTTAGTGTCAACCTCTGTGTTAATCCGGGGCTTTATGATTGGAGGAAGCAGCGAACCTTCACTGTGGGGACAATGTCACTGATGCATTTCCTATTCAGACTGTGATGTGTGTGTGTGTGTATGTATGTGTATGTGTATATGTGTGTATGTGTGTGTGTGTGTGTGTGTGTGTGTGTGTGTGTGTGTGTGTGTGTGTGTGTGTGTGTGTGTGTGTGTGTGTGAGTGTCAGGTGTTCGGGGGGAAGGATTCAGAGAGTGATGTGGTTGTGACCTCTCTCGGTACAGCGTAGGCCGACAGGATCAGAGACAAGCTAACTGTAATATTTATGGGGTTCTGATGCCACGCAAGGTCATGACTCAACACATTCACTACACTCAGAGATATACTGATTCTGCTTCACAAATGACACCCTTACTCTCTACATAGTTTGACCAGGGGCCCATAGGGAATAGGGCCCATATGGAATAGGGGGCCATTTGACCAGGGCCCATAGGGAATAGGGTGCCATTTGACCAGGGCCTATAGGGAATAGGGTGCCATTTGACCAGGGGCCCATAGGGAATAGGGTGCCATTTGACCAGGGCCCATAGGGAATAGGGTGCCATTTGACCAGGGCCTATAGGGAATAGGGTGCCATTTGACCAGGGCCCATATGGAATAGGGTGCCATTTGACCAGGGCCCATAGGGAATAGGGCCCATAGGGAATAGGGTGCCATTTGACCAGGGCCTATAGGGAATAGGGTGCCATTTGACCAGGGCCCATATGGAATAGGGTGCCATTTGACCAGGGCCCATAGGGAATAGGGCCCATAGGGAATAGGGTGCCATTTGACCAGGGCCCATAGGGAATAGAGTGTCATTTGACCAGGGGCCCATAGGGAATAGAGTGTCATTTGACCAGGGGCCCATAGGGAATAGGGTGCCATTTGACCAGGGGCCCATAGGGAATAGGGTGTCATTTGACCAGGGGCCCATAGGGAATGGGTGCCATTTGACCAGGGCCTATAGGGAATAGAGTGTCATTTGACCAGGGGCCCATAGGGAATAATGGGCATTTTGGAACACACCCACACTATGAGCCCAATGAGATAATGTTATGTCTAAAAGCCCTATTTTTTTATTATTTTTTTTATTTGCATATGCTGTATATAGATGTTTCTATCTATATACAGCATATGCAAATGAGGTAAGATTATTATTATTTTTTTCCTTTATTTAACCAGGCAAGTCAGTTAAGAGCAAATTCTTATTTTCAATGAAGGCCTAGGAACAGGGCCTTGTTCATGAGGGAAGTACGATAGATTTGTGCCTTGGCAGCTCGGGGTTTGAACTTGCAACCTTTTGGTTTATTCCATGTGTAAATCTGTGTTGTTGTTTGTGTCGCTTTGCTCTGTCTTGGCCAGGTCTCAGTTGTACATGAGAACTTCTTCTCAACTAGCCTACCTGGTTAAATAAAGGTCAAATAAATAAATAAAAATCAATCCCTGCCCGGACGAGAGGGTGTGTCTCTCTACAGCCAATGAACTGAATGAGATCTTCACCTGCTTTGAAGCAAGGGGGCGGCCCTGCTCCCCCCCGGGCCTGTCTGGAGGAGGATGTCATGGCAACTGAGAGCGTGTTTGTCATCAATGAGGAAGTCGTATGAGTGTTTCAAAGCACTGGAGCATGTGGGCGTGTCTGGAAACACTGTTCCACTCAGCTGAGAGGTGTCTTCTGCTCTCTCTTGTCAGCGGTCCCTGGATACATTGGAAATTCCATCTCTCTGGGAAAAAAAAATATATACATTGTTGTACCTGTCCATAAAACACCTCTCATTCCGTCTGCATCAAATGATTACAGACACGTCTCTCTGACCTCTCTCTGGGTTACATCTCTTGAAAACATCATCAAAGTCAACACCACCTGGTTGACCCCTCCAATCTGCATACGTCATCAACACTAGCAGTCACCTGGTTGACCTTGTTGACCCCTCTGCTCGCGATGCATCTGCTTGGTTGGAAAATGTTTTTAATGTTTTTGTATGCGGGGCGCTGTCCTCAGATAATCGCATGGTGTGCTTTCGCCATAAAGCCTTTTTGAAGCTGCTGGATTAACAAAACGTTAAGCTTTTAAATGATGTAAGACACTTGTATTTTCATGAATGTTTAATATTATAAATTCATATTTTTTTGAATTTCGCGCTTTGCAATTTCACCGGATGTTGTCGAGGTGCGGCGCTAGCGGCCCAAAGATGTTGTGTATCAACATTACAACATAGAGATGATTAATTTACTTTTTGGCTTCAGAAGTAGCTTCATCTGAACATTACTCACTCAGTTTTATGTTGGATGATATCTCCAGGTTCTGCTGTGTTTCTTCTGCAAGTCTTGGTTCGTTAGTAGCTTTCTTTCTTTCTTTCTCTCTCTCTCTCTCACCCTCTCCCCCTTTCTATGTCTCCCCCTCTCTCTCTCAATCTCTATCTCTCTCTCTCGCCCTCCCCCCTCTCTCTCTCTCTCTCTCTCTCTCTCTCTCTCCCTCTCTCCCTCCTCTCCATGACATTTAGTGGTTTCTATCTCTCTCTCCTCTCTCTCTCTCTCTCTCTCTCTCTCTCTCTCTCTCTCTCTATCTCTCTCCCTCTCTGTCTCGCTCTCTTTCTCTCCCTCTCTCCATGACATTCAGTTGTTTCCATCTCTCTCCCCAAGGACAAAGTAAAGTGAATTATCAGTGTTACCATTCTCCTGAACACTCAGGGGGTCTGATAGAACAGTCTCCTGATGTACTGAAGTGTCCCAATTAGAACCACATTCCCTACAAAAGTGCCCTACTTTTGACCAGAATCCATTGGGTCATGGTTAGAAATGGTGCACTATGAACTAAATAGTGTGCTTTTTGGGACGCACACTGAAGGGGTGTGTAGGGATACTGTTGTACAGGCGGAGGGGAGGCAGGGTTAATGTAATTTGTCATGTTACTATGCAATTTCCCCTCATAGAAAAAGAGGTAATTCAATCTCTCGAAGCATCTGAAAATGTAAGAGAAAATTGTCTTTGTCAAGGCTGTGTTATTATAATATTATACAGACATACCATGCCATTAGTCATGTTTACTCTCTCTCTCTAACATTAGTATAATCTCTCTCTCTTTTGAGAGCTATTTGTGTGTGTGTGTGTGTGAGAGGGGAGAGTCTGTGTGTGTGTGTTTGTGAGTGTGTGTGTGAGTGTGTGTGTTTCTGTGTGTGTGTGTGTCTGTGAGAGAGTGTGTCTGTGAGAGAGTGTCTGTCTGTCTGTCTGTCTGTCTGTCTGTCTGTCTGTCTGTCTGTCTGTGTATTACTATTCCAATACATAATTACGCATAATGCTTTTATGGGACCAATTACACTTCCTGGGAAAATCCACCCTCATTAAGGAGACGGATGGAAGAATGATTGAAGAGAACTACAGAGTTATTAAATATTATGGGCTCATCGTCACCACACCACAGAACTGTCTTGGTCTAAAACATATAGATTTTACCGACTGTAAAGATGGTTTGATGTCTGTCTGAAATAACTGAAATAAATACTCTGCTTTTTGTTTTGGGACGCCACAAATCCACAAAGTCCTGCTGTAGTTTTATCTCATCTTGATACGATGTCCAGTCATGTGGTCAAGTGCTTCAAACAAAGGACAACCCCCCCCAGTTAAATCTGCAGCCGGCCCAGAACAGAGCGTCTTACGTCTGCATTGTAACCAGAGGGCTGATATATAAATGCCCAGTTTCTATTGGCTGAGAGATGCCCAGTTTCTATTGGCTGAGAGATGCCCAGTTTCTATTGGCTGAGAGATGCCCAGTTTCTATTGGCTGAGAGATGAGGAAAGACCGACTGAGTCACTTCTTATTTTTTTTTAAAGAAACATTCATGTGTTGGAAATAGCAGTTTGTTTGCAAAAAGTCAACTGACACAAACACTTACCCCAACAAGACATGTCACCAGGGGTCTATTCAATACTCCTGAATTCAACAAAGCGTACAGTATTATAGAGAGACACGATTGGATGGAACCCTCTACCATCTTACAGTGCCTTGCGAAAGTATTCGGCCCCCTTGAACTTTGCGACCTTTTGCCACATTTCAGGCTTCAAACATAAAGATATAAAACTGTATTTTTTTGTGAAGAATCAACAACAAGTGGGACACAATCATGAAGTGGAACGACATTTATTGGATATTTCAAACTTTTTTAACAAATCAAAAACTGAAAAATTGGGCGTGCAAAATTATTCAGCCCCTTTACTTTCAGTGCAGCAAACTCTCTCCAGAAGTTCAGTGAGGATCTCTGAATGATCCAATGTTGAACTAAATGACTAATGATGATAAATACAATCCACCTGTGTGTAATCAAGTCTCCGTATAAATGCACCTGCACTGTGATAGTCTCAGAGGTCCGTTAAAAGCGCAGAGAGCATCATGAAGAACAAGGAACACACCAGGCAGGTCCGAGATACTGTTGTGAAGAAGTTTAAAGCCGGATTTGGATACAAAAAGATTTCCCAAGCTTTAAACATCCCAAGGAGCACTGTGCAAGCGATAATATTGAAATGGAAGGAGTATCAGACCACTGCAAATCTACCAAGACCTGGCCGTCCCTCTAAACTTTCAGCTCATACAAGGAGAAGACTGATCAGAGATGCAGCCAAGAGGCCCATGATCACTCTGGATGAACTGCAGAGATCTACAGGTGAGGTGGGAGACTCTGTCCATAGGACACCAATCAGTCGTATATTGCACAAATCTGGCCTTTATGGAAGAGTGGCAAGAAGAAAGCCATTTCTTAAAGATATCCATAAAAAGTGTTGTTTAAAGTTTGCCACAAGCCACCTGGGAGACACACCAAACATGTATAAGAAGGTGCTCTGGTCAGATGAAACCAAAATGGAACTTTTTGGCAACAATGCAAAACGTTATGTTTGGCGTAAAAGCAACACAGCTGAACACACCATCCCCACTGTCAAACATGGTGGTGGCAGCATCATGGTTTGGGCCTGCTTTTCTTCAGCAGGGACAGGGAAGATGGTTAAAATTGATGGGAAGATGGATGGAGCCAAATACAGGACCATTCTGGAAGAAAACCTGATGGAGTCTGCAAAAGACCTGAGACTGGGACGAAGATTTGTCTTCCAACAAGACAATGATCCAAAATATAAAGCAAAATCTACAATGGACTGGTTCAAAAATAAACATATCCAGTTAGAATGGCCAAGTCAACGTCCAGACCTGAATCCAATCGAGAATCTGTGGAAAGAACTGAAAACTGCTGTTCACAAATGCTCTCCATCCAACCTCACTGAGCTTGAGCTGTTTTGCAAGGAGGAATGGGAAAAAATTCCAGTCTCTCGATGTGCAAAACTGATAGAGACATACCCCAAGCGACTTACAGCTGTAATCGCAGCAAAAGGTGGCGCTACAAAGTATTAACTTAAGGGGGCTGAATAATTTTGCACCCCCAATTTTTCAGTTTTTGATTTGTTAAAGAAGTTTGAAATATCCAATAAATGTCGTTCCACTTCATGACTGTGTCCCACTTGTTGTTGATTCTTCACAAAAAAATACAGTTTTATATCTTTATGTTTGAAGCCTGAAATGTGGCAAAAGGTCGCAAAGTTCAAGGGGGCCGAATACTTTCGCAAGGCACTGTGTATATAGAGGTAATTAATAGCAAACCTGGTTAATTAAAAACAGATACACCAACACCTCACGGCACTACGCCTCGAACCCATGTGACCATGTGACCTACTGTTGTGTTGATCTACCAGACATATTTACCAGACAGTCTGATTCATCACCACCTCACCAGTCTGATTCATCATCACCTCACCAGTCTGATTCATCACCACCAGACAGTCTGATTCATCATCACCTCACGAGTCTGATTCATCATCACCTCACCAGTCTGATTCATCACCACCTCACCAGTCTGATTCATCATCACCTCACCAGTCTGATTCATCATCACCACCAGACAGTCTGATTC
>NC_143039.1:210000-217500 GCF_057628025.1 Oncorhynchus mykiss | reverse complement strand
ATAGTAGTGTCGATGAGGCTGGGTCTAGTCATGTTATAGATGGTGGTGTAGATGAGGCTTGGTCTTGTCATGTTATAGATGGTTGTGTCGATGAGGCTGGGTCTAGTCATGTTATAGATGGTGGTGTAGATGAGGCTTGGTCTTGTCATGTTATAGATGGTTGTGTCGATGAGGCTGGGTCTAGTCAGGTTATAGATAGTAGTGTCGATGAGGCTGGGTCTAGTCAGGTTATAGATGGTGGTGTAGATGAGGCTGGGTCTAGTCAGGTTATAGATGGTGGTGAGGATGAGGCTGGGTCTAGTCATGTTATAGATAGTAGTGTCGATGAGGCTGGGTCTAGTCAGGTTATAGATGGTTGTGTAGATGAGGCTGGGTCTAGTCAGGTTATAGATGGTGGTGTAGATGAGGCTGGGTCTAGTCAGGTTATAGATGGTGGTGTAGATGAGGCCTGACCTAGTCATGTTATAGATGGTGGTGTAGATGAGGCTGGGTCTAGTCATGTTATAGATAGTAGTGTCGATGAGGCTGGGTCTAGTCAGGTTATAGATGGTGGTGTAGATGAGGCTGGGTCTAGTCAGGTTATAGATGGTGGTGTAGATGAGGCCTGACCTAGTCATGTTATAGATGGTGGTGTAGATGAGGCTGGGTCTAGTCATGTTATAGATAGTAGTGTCGATGAGGCTGGGTCTAGTCAGGTTATAGATGGTTGTGTAGATGAGGCTGGGTCTAGTCAGGTTATAGATGGTGGTGTAGATGAGGCCTGACCTAGTCATGTTATAGATAGTTGTGTAGATGAGGCTGGGTCTAGTCAGGTTATAGATGGTGGTGTAGATGAGGCTGGGTCTAGTCATGTTATAGATGGTGGTGTAGATGAGGCTGGGTCTTGTCATGTTATAGATAGTAGTGTCGATGAGGCTGGGTCTAGTCAGGTTATAGATAGTAGTGTCGATGAGGCTGGGTCTAGTCATGTTATAGATAGTAGTGTCGATGAGGCTGGGTCTAGTCATGTTATAGATGGTGGTGTAGATGAGGCTGGGTCTTGTCATGTTATAGATAGTAGTGTCGATGAGGCTGGGTCTAGTCAGGTTATAGATGGTGGTGTCGATGAGGCCTGACCTAGTCATGTTATAGATGGTGGTGTAGATGAGGCTGGGTCTAGTCATGTTATAGATGGTGGTGTAGATGAGGCTGGGTCTAGTCAGGTTATAGATGGTGGTGTAGATGAGGCTGGGTCTTGTCATGTTATAGATAGTAGTGTCGATGAGGCTGGGTCTAGTCATGTTATAGATAGTAGTGTAGATGAGGCTGGGTCTAGTCATGTTATAGATAGTAGTGTCGATGAGGCTGGGTCTAGTCAGGTTATAGATAGTAGTGTCGATGAGGCTGGGTCTAGTCAGGTTATAGATGGTGGTGTAGATGAGGCTGGGTCTAGTCAGGTTATAGATGGTGGTGAGGATGAGGCTGGGTCTAGTCATGTTATAGATAGTAGTGTCGATGAGGCTGGGTCTAGTCAGGTTATAGATAGTAGTGTCGATGAGGCTGGGTCTAGTCAGGTTATAGATAGTAGTGTCGATGAGGCTGGGTCTAGTCATGTTATAGATAGTAGTGTCGATGAGGCTGGGTCTAGTCAGGTTATAGATAGTAGTGTCGATGAGGCTGGGTCTAGTCATGTTATAGATAGTAGTGTCGATGAGGCTGGGTCTAGTCATGTTATAGATAGTAGTGTCGATGAGGCTGGGTCTAGTCATGTTATAGATAGTAGTGTCGATGAGGCTGGGTCTAGTCATGTTATAGATAGTAGTGTCGATGAGGCTGGGTCTAGTCATGTTATAGATAGTAGTGTCGATGAGGCTGGGTCTTGTCATGTTATAGATAGTAGTGTCGATGAGGCTGGGTCTAGTCATGTTATAGATAGTAGTGTCGATGAGGCTGGGTCTAGTCATGTTATAGATAGTAGTGTCGATGAGGCTGGGTCTTGTCATGTTATAGATAGTAGTGTCGATGAGGCTGGGTCTAGTCAGGTTATAGATAGTAGTGTCGATGAGGCTGGGTCTAGTCATGTTATAGATCGTAGTGTCGATGAGGCTGGGTCTTGTCATGTTATAGATAGTAGTGTCGATGAGGCTGGGTCTAGTCATGTTATAGATAGTAGTGCCGATGAGGCTGGGTCTAGTCAGGTTATAGATAGTAGTGTCGATGAGGCTGGGTCTAGTCATGTTATAGATAGTAGTGTCGATGAGGCTGGGTCTAGTCAGGTTATAGATAGTAGTGTCGATGAGGCTGGGTCTAGTCATGTTATAGATCGTAGTGTCGATGAGGCTGGGTCTTGTCATGTTATAGATAGTAGTGTCGATGAGGCTGGGTCTAGTCATGTTATAGATAGTAGTGTCGATGAGGCTGGGTCTAGTCAGGTTATAGATAGTAGTGTCGATGAGGCTGGGTCTAGTCATGTTATAGATGGTGGTGTAGATGAGGCTGGGTCTAGTCATGTTATAGATAGTAGTGTCGATGAGGCTGGGTCTAGTCATGTTATAGATAGTATTGTCGATGAGGCTGGGTCTAGTCAGGTTATAGATGGTGGTGTAGATGAGGCTGGGTCTAGTCATGTTATAGATAGTAGTGTCGATGAGGCTGGGTCTAGTCATGTTATAGATAGTAGTGTCGATGAGGCTGGGTCTAGTCATGTTATAGATAGTAGTGTCGATGAGGCTGGGTCTAGTCATGTTATAGATAGTAGTGTCGATGAGGCTGGGTCTAGTCATGTTATAGATAGTAGTGTCGATGAGGCTGGGTCTAGTCATGTTATAGATAGTAGTGTCGATGAGGCTGGGTCTAGTCATGTTATAGATAGTAGTGTCGATGAGGCTGGGTCTAGTCAGACTGTATATGGTGGTGTAGATGAGGCCTGACCTAGTCATGTTATAGATAGTAGTGTCGATGAGGCTGGGTCTAGTCAGGTTATAGATGGTGGTGTAGATGAGGCTGGGTCTAGTCAGGTTATAGATAGTAGTGTCGATGAGGCTGGGTCTAGTCAGGTTATAGATGGTGGTGTAGATGAGGCTGGGTCTAGTCAGGTTATAGATAGTAGTGTCGATGAGGCTGGGTCTAGTCATGTTATAGATAGTAGTGTAGATGAGGCTGGGTCTAGTCATGTTATAGATAGTAGTGTCGATGAGGCTGGGTCTAGTCAGGATATAGATGGTGGTCTAGATGAGGCTGGGTCTAGTCAGGTTATAGATAGTAGTGTAGATGAGGCTGGGTCTAGTCAGGATATAGATGGTGGTCTAGATGAGGCTGGGTCTAGTCAGGTTATAGATAGTAGTGTAGATGAGGCTGGGTCTAGTCAGGATATAGATGGTGGTGTAGATGAGGCTGGGTCTAGTCATGTAATAGATAGTAGTGTAGATGAGGCTGGGTCTAGTCATGTTATAGATAGTAGTGTAGATGAGGCTGGGTCTAGTCAGGTTATAGATAGTAGTGTAGATGAGGCTGGGTCTAGTCATGTTATAGATAGTAGTGTCGATGAGGATGGGTCTAGTCAGGTTATAGATAGTAGTGTAGATGAGGCTGGGTCTAGTCAGGTTATAGATAGTAGTGTCGATGAGGCTGGGTCTAGTCATGTTATAGATAGTAGTGTCGATGAGGCTGGGTCTAGTCATGTTATAGATAGTAGTGTCGATGAGGCTGGGTCTAGTCATGTTATAGATAGTAGTGTAGATGAGGCTGGGTCTAGTCAGGTTATAGATGGTAGTGTAGATGAGGCTGGGTCTAGTCAGGTTATAGATGGTAGTGTAGATGAGGCTGGGTCTAGATGAGGGAACTGCCAATGAATTAGACTAAAGGGAAAAATAAGGTTCATCTTGAAGATTTTTTTTCCAGGAAAGTTTGTAAGATCAGTACACATCTATGAAGAATTAGAGGCATGGTGTCCTCTCAACCAGGAAACATTTTGAGTTGAGGACGTGGGTCACAACCCGTGCAGACGGGACTACCTTCAGACGCTGTTTAGATGAGTAGTTTAATTCTGGCACCGGGGCCTTTTTCAGCTTTGCTATTGGTCTCTTTATTTGCTGGCTTTTCTCCCACTTCTTATGGAGACTCTTCGGGTAGGCTCGCTTGATGAAGCCTGTCCAGCATACTCCCTGTAGACTCCTGCGTAGCAGACCCAAATGCTCAACGGCTAGCGTGTATAACTGCCCCGATAGAGCGCATCCTTGTCTAATGCCCCGTCTCACCCAGACTGGCCTACTGAGCCCCTCCCACCTTGACCATACATGATGCGCCAGAGATGAGGGAAGGAGGAGTCTGTTGGGTGAATATGTAGAACAGGTGTCGTTTCTGCAGGAGACGCATAGTGACGTGGTAAATTAAGTCGTTTGAGGGCTCTGGTGGAAAGGGGCAAGTGTGCTGGGCCATAGAACAAATGTTTAGTGCAGGGGTGGTAGTCTTTTTCGCATCTGGTCTGGCCTGTAAAAATGTGCTCCTCAAAGGAGGTGTGTAGGGGTAGACTACTTGTAGTAAAAGCAGAAATTAATAAGAGGGGTTTTGTCCTTAAACATGTATTTGTGTCTAAAACAGGGAGAGAGAGGGGGGGTTCTATTTGGGTGTTCTTAGACAGGAACTCTCACAGGTAACGCCTGAGCAGACGCTGGTGGTCGGAGGGGACAGGAACTCTCACAGGTAACGCCTGAGGAGACGCTGGTGGTCGGAGGGGACAGGAACTCTCACAGGTAACGCCTGAGGAGACGCTGGTGGTCGGAGGGGACTGGAACCCTCACAGGTAGCGCCTGAGGAGACGCTGGTGGTCGGAGGGGACTGGAACCCTCACAGGTAGCGCCTGAGGAGACGCTGGTGGTCGGAGGGGACTGGAACCCTCACAGGTAACGCCTGAGGAGACGCTGGTGGTCGGAGGGGACTGGAACTCTCACAGGTAACGCCTGAGGAGACGCTGGTGGTCGGAGGGGACTGGAACTCTCACAGGTAACGCCTGAGGAGACGCTGGTGGTCGGAGGGGACTGGAACCCTCACAGGTAGCGCCTGAGGAGACGCTGGTGGTCGGAGGGGACTGGAACCCTCACAGGTAACGCCTGAGGAGACGCTGGTGGTCGGAGGGGACTGGAACTCTCACAGGTAACGCCTGAGGAGACGCTGGTGGTCGGAGGGGACTGGAACCCTCACAGGTAACGCCTGAGGAGACGCTGGTGGTCGGAGGGGACTGGAACCCTCACAGGTAACGCCTGAGGAGACGCTGGTGGTCGGAGGGGACTGGAACTCTCACAGGTAACGCCTGAGGAGACGCTGGTGGTCGGAGGGGACTGGAACCCTCACAGGTAACGCCTGAGGAGACGCTGGTGGTCGGAGGGGACTGGAACTCTCACAGGTAACGCCTGAGGAGACGCTGGTGGTCGGAGGGGACTGGAACCCTCACAGGTAGCGCCTGAGGAGACGCTGGTGGTCGGAGGGGACTGGAACTCTCACAGGTAGCGCCTGAGGAGACGCTGGTGGTCGGAGGGGACTGGAACCCTCACAGGTAACGCCTGAGGAGACGCTGGTGGTCGGAGGGGACTGGAACCCTCACAGGTAGCGCCTGAGGAGACGCTGGTGGTCGGAGGGGACTGGAACTCTCACAGGTAACGCCTGAGGAGACGCTGGTGGTCGGAGGGGACTGGAACCCTCACAGGTAACGCCTGAGGAGACGCTGGTGGTCGGAGGGGACTGGAACTCTCACAGGTAACGCCTGAGGAGACGCTGATTGTCGGCGGGGACTGGAACTGTACCATGGATTTTTTTCTAAAGACAGGAATGGGGAGGAGCCTCATTCAGGCTCAGTGGGTGTGGTAAGGGACATTATAGATCAGTTTGGCGTTGCGGATGTTTGGAGAACTAGACATCATGCCACAAGACATGTATACATGGGTGAAGGTCTTTGGGGCTAGGGTGAGTGCAGCCCGACTCGATCGGATTTACATGTCCAGGAATCAGAGTAATAGGTTGTTGGGTGCTACCATTCTCCCGGTGGGTTTTTCGGATCGTCACATAACCATGGCTCGGCTGTCTATTTCACCAGGGCCTCGGCAGGTATCCTATTGGAATTTTATTGTAAAAGAGAAGTACGAGAAGGGGGTTTGGAGCCTGAGCTGTGGGTGTGGGAGGAGCCTATCTTCCACAACCCAGCCATCCTCATCTTCCACAATCCACCCTGCAGAGTCGAATGATGGCAGTGGGTTTACTAAAGTTGGGTGACCTGCAGCTGCTCGGGAAGCAGGAGTGGAAAATCCCATAATTCCTGGATCAACAATCAGGACTAACTTAGGCTGCTGTAGAGATTCCTGGAGGGGGTCCAGGAGGCACTGTCTGAGCTGGTAAGGGGGTTGTTTGAGTGGCCAAAGGAGGGGTGGGGGGGGGGGGGGGGGTGAGGGCACCAATGTTTCCGCCACTGCAGGTGACGGCATAAACTGGGGACTGGCAAGGAGGCCTGGAGGACAGTTTGGACTTTAACACTCCGAGCCTGGGGGAGTTTGAGGGGGTGGGAGGTCCTCTACAACCTCTGCATGAAGGTGAGAAACAATAGGAGCCTAAATTAAGTGAAGTCACATCAGTGGAAGGGTGCGGAGAGTATGCTGGGTTTTAGATGGAGGGGGACCTCTAGTGGAGGGTTCCTCATGGAGCCCTGGCCACCAACAGCTGGTTGGCACGGGTTGAACCGGGAGTCAGACAGGGTTGTCCTTTCTGTGTCATGACTGTGAAACTGTGCACCATGTGTTTTCTGTGTGTGTCAGGTTAATGCCATGCATGTCTCTGTTGGAATGTCTGTGTGAGAGGCTGGGGTTGGAGTTTACTGTTGGGATTTTTATAATTGGGTTACAGATATTCAAATAAGGAGAAGGCCAAATGTGTGTTGTTGAATTTTCTGTTTGCTATTTGGCTAACAAGGAGGATCAGGGTCAAAGGTAGAGGGGATAACAGACCAATAAATATGATTTATTAATGGGATGGTCTCTGAGCGCCTTAGGGTGGTTATTTGAGTTATAAGCAATTATAAACAGCGTGGAAATGTTTCAGGAGATATGCTGTTTCGGGGGAGGGGGCTTTGTACAGCTCGGGAAGATGGCTAGATATATACGGTTGTAGAAGTGGTGAGGTTCTGGTTATTGTGATGTTGTGTTGTATCGTGGGGTAAAGGGCAATGTGAGTGTGTATCATAGGGGTTATTTGTTTTCTAAAGGGGGGGGGGGGTTGAGGATTTAATTAAATAAAATGAGGATGCATCATTAAACAAAGACAAAAAGTTATGTCTCTCTCTCTCTCTCTCTCGCTCTCTCTCTCTCTGTCTCTCTCTCTCTCTCTCTCTCACTCACTCGCTCTCTGTATCTCACTCGCTCTCTGTATCTCTCTGTATCTCTCTGTATCTCTCTCTCTCTCTCTCTCTCTCTCTCTCCCTCTCCCACCCCCCCCCCCCCCCAAACATACTCATTTGGTGGAGTAACTAGTTTTGTTTTG